>NC_047517.1:37143353-37225199 GCF_902827115.2 Pseudochaenichthys georgianus | reverse complement strand
CCAGATCTTTTTGGTGTGAACGCAAAATCCCAGGAACTATCGGAACTATTCCTGGGAAAAGTACTCCAGTGTGAAAGCGCCAATTATGTTCCTATTCATTTCTAATGACCAGTTTCCATGTCAAGTGATCGCAAACTTTCCCAGCGTGAGAAAAAAAGAACATGGCGGACACCAGATTTATTTTTAGTGGAAAATCCTAAATTGTAGGATAGTTTGGCCGTTAAAATGCTTTTTGATTACATTCATAGCGAGAAGTTTATATTATACTTTTAGAATCTACGTCCAGTGGATGATCCATAGTTTGATAGATATTACGAAGATGATTTGAGCTCCATGTTTCTTTTTACAAAATATTGTATCCATGTCACGTCTTGAGAGGGTTATTTGTGAATATACTTTTTCGTTTTGCCCTGTCGACCAACGTAGTTAATTACATGTTTTTTTGTGAGAATGGGTTGGTCATGACTTTCTCCGACTCTTTCCACTTTCTGTCCCCGGTCTCCCAGCTGTAAGTGACGGGTCCAGCCCCGGTGGTGTCCCCCTCACAGGTCAGATTACACGGGCCTACCACACTTCCGGTTGGGGAACATGTTTGATCATTACAGCTTTAAATGTGTCACTTTGGACCTTGTTGTCTCCACTGAATACAAACCCTCCTCATCTTTAGATATGACGTTGATGATCAAACGTCCGGTGGATGTATCCAGGGTGGTTGTTGTTTTGTTTCTGTAGTAATACACATCAAACCCATTTCCCCCCCACTCTGCCAGCAGATTGCGGTTAAACTGCCACAGGATGTTGGTGTGTCGTTCAGAAGGAGAAGTCCTCAGGTCTAGCGTCAGACTGCCGCCCTGCGTGAAGTACGCTCCGCCAACAGCAGAGAAAACACGACTCCTTCCCCGATGTTCACAGCTCAGTGCAGGGCGGACAGAAGATCTGTTTCACACCAGCCGCTCAGCTCTGTGGCGTTCTGCTTTTTGTGTCACCTGACAGCATTTCCTTTCTCTTTTTTAGAATAGATTCTCATCGTGAGAAATACGTTTTTGTGATGGAATTGTATTCTTATTTTAAACCGTGAGTTCTAAATTAAGCATAGGCTAGTACATGTTAAAAAACAAAATGGAAAGAAGATCTGTTTCTCACAACAGCATCAGCCTCTGAGGTTTGTGGTTTTCCGCTTTATCTGTCATGAAACTAGACCGACGGCACTTCCGTTCTCTTTTTTACAAGACTACCTTTATTCTTTAGAAGTAAAAGATAGCAGTTTTATGAAAGAAGGGACGTTTTTGTCTTCTGAGTGTACTTTAAAAAATATATATGGCTAAAATAACCCACAGCCCACACCTGCTCGACTCAGGACTGCCTGTCAGCGGGAGACCCTCACTGCCGGCTTGGGAACATGTTTAATAATTTCAGCTTTAAATGTCTCACTTTAGACCTTGCTGTTGATCTCCACTGAATACACACCCTCATCATCTTTAGTCGTTTCCTCCATCGCTAAACGTCCAGAGACTTTGTCCAGTAAGATGCTGTCTCTGTTATGGGTCAAATCAACAGGAGGGTCATCGAGAACAAAAGTCTTGGTGATAAGGTGAACATGAACTTACGCAAAGCCGTTTTAAAAAGCAATGAAATATTTTTTGTATTTCATATTTGATTGCCAAATACACTGCATGCAAGATAGATGAATACATGATATCGTCACCATTGAACAAAAACATATGCAAAGCTGTTTTAAAAGTAATAGTAGATAAAATAATATAATGTAATACAACTTTATTTCATATTGGACTGCATTCACTGCTGACGTGCTTGAAAGTTGTTGAAGAAATAAAAGTGACACCCTCTTTAAACTTCAGTCTCATCATCCCTCTCTCTCTCTGCTCTGACTCGGACACGTCAGTCTCCTGAGAGTCTCTCTGCTCCTCCACACCGCGAACACCACGACCCCCAGCAGGGCGAGGAGAGCCAGGGATCTCATCACAGCGCCCAACACTTTGATCCAGAGTCCAGAGTCTGCAGGGAGGAACAGAATCATGCGGGCTGCTCTTTCTTCCCCACGGGGGTCCGGGACCTCCATCCTGCACCAGAACCCTCCACCACGTTGCTCTGGATCCCTGAGCAGGACGTCCAGATGAAGCTGCCGCCACTCAGTCCAAGGCCCGGCTCCCAGCCTCCAGCAGCCCCACGAGGACCCGGCCGGATTCAGCACTTCTTTGATCAACACAGCTTCATATCTTACTCCAGAACTCTCCAGAGGCATCTCTCTGAGGAGTCTGTTTGGAAGTGGATCACTTACTTCCTCACTTACTGGGTTCTTCATCGTGCAGGTGAAGGTCTTCACTTGTCCATGTCCTTCCTGAGTGATGGGCATGTCTCTCCTCGACTCTTTCCACTCTCCATCGTCGGTCTTCCAGCTGTAAGTGACGGGTTCAGCCCCGGTGGTGTCCCCCTCACAGCTCAGGGTACATTGGTCACTTTCCTCGCTGCATGTCAGCGGGGAGATCCATATCTCCGGCTTGGGAACATCGGTGATAAATACAACGTTGTATGTCTCTTTTTGCACGTTGTTGTTAACGTCCACTGAATACACACCCTCATCCGCTTTGGTCATTTTCTCCATAGCTAAACGTCCAGAGACTTTATCCAGTTTGATGTGTTGTCTGTTATGCGTCAAAGGAAGCACATTTTCCACCCATTCTGCCAGAATACTATCTTTAAACTTCCACTGGATGATGGCGATCGGAACGGAAAGAGCAGGCCTCAAGTCCAGCTTCACGCTACCGCCTTCCTTGAAGAACTTCTCCTCAGTAGAAGCAGAGCGAAGAGAGGCCACCACCAGCAGAGAAAACACCAACACTTCCCCCATGTTCTCAGCTCAGTGCAGGACTGAGAGAGGATCTGTTTCACCCCAGATTTCACATCCTCTTTGTGTCACATGAGAATGACAGTGTCCTTTTTTATATTGGAGTTCCTCTTTAGGGGCACGTAGGAAGAAAGTATCAGAGTTGGAAACGTTTGTCAGAGTTCAAACTTAAAACTTTAAATCCCGAGCCAGGTAAATAGTACATATTAAATACATTAATACAAAAACTTAATACAAAATGTACAGCGTTAAAGAAAAAGAACTTGCATTTCAAGTATTTACATTTTTTTAAATGAATGAATCGACGTCAATTTATGTTTTCAACTGTTTACTGTTTACATAGATCGTACCCAGAGACACAGTACACATTGGAATAACATGATTGCATACACAACACAACATTGGCATCTCAATATCTTATATAATATATTTATTTTTAACACTACATCTGATATCTTAACTTTAGAGGTAAAGAGGAAGGCACACGAGGTTGCACACATACAGAAAAAAGTGGATTTAAATTAAATGACCGCATTCACTTTACAGCATTTCCTGCTTTGTGGTGTGGTGTGCAAACGTCTTCCCTCCGTTACAGGGAATGTGTGTTTGGGTGATTTAACTGATTACAGAATACTTGGTATCAAAATCCGGACATAGAGAACATGATGAGGAAATAAATAAATATGGATCATCGTAAATTCAACCGGTCCCGTCGGACTTACAAAATATGTCCCACAATGCCCCAGCATGCATTTCACCCTCAGTCTGTCGTGCTGCATGATTACGGCTCAAACACTTATAAGGAATTGAGCAATTGTACTATATTAAACATCTGCTTGCTGTCGCTACATGCGAGTCTCTTTGCTCGCCACTTATCGTCATGTTTAATAAAGATTGTTCTTGTTACTAGCATTCAATTTAAGGCTGGTGAATGGTTTCTCTCCAGTGTTTTACTCTTATTTAACCTCATCAGAATATCGCCTCGGAATGTGCAGCAAACGTGTTTATTTATCCGATCGAATCAAATAAATGCACTAAGCGACATAAAACCCTGAAATCAAACCAAATTAGGCAGTTATTATTATTTCTAACTGAAGAGTTATGTAAACTTTAGTGCAGTGGAAACTCTCATTAGCTTTTTGGTCATGCATTAACCTTTAAGAGAAACGTTGGCATTTTAGCCTTTGCAGACCATTTACATGCACTGAAACACGCGAAGAGGAAACAGGACCTCTTTAAGAAAAACCTGGAGCACTTTTTAGTTTGCAGATGACTTCCTGAACGTTTGTGCAGATTTTGAGAAATTGTTATTCAATAGTCACCGTTTTACGATGTAAATTTTTTTTAATTCGATTTGAATGTTTCACGAAACGAAAGGTACATACATATATGTGTGCATGTAAAGGCAGTTTGCAGATCAGACTTCCAGAAATCATTAGCTCCTTAAGTCAATGAGAAAAAGTTGACATTGTTATCTAGTAGTCAAAATATAAAATTTCATTCGATTTAAACTTCCATAAAAAGGAACGCTACGACAGAAGCTGGTCTGTCATAGATGTTAGAAAGAAGGTAGATGGAATCAGCCGGTCAGACCGTAAGAAAAGGAAATGTTGGGAAGTCTGTATCATTACGTGTTCCCACTCGTTCAGGACGGAGACACAAGAGAAAGATGGAATCGTTCCCCTGAAGAATGATTGTGGTCCCTATAAATCTAACCTGACTGTTTAGCGCTTGTGGACGCATCGTGTCGCTCAACGTTATTTAGAAAACCCTGCGAGTAGCGAGTTGGATTTCCCACTTCTCTCTGGAATGTAATTAAAGTCACACGCGTGTCTTTGTCGCCCGGTGTGCCTCCAGGTGCGGCACACACACCTTGTTTTCTTCAGGAAATAGAGTAAAAAAGGCAGTTTGGCGACTGTGTTGTCCCGTGGAGTCACACACAGATGATTGCACCTTCGTCCTGGAGGCAGAGCAGCTTCTCCGTCGCCAACGGTGTGTGTTCAGAGACGTTACCGTGGTGATCAGTTCTTCGAGGTAATTAAAAAAAGGGACAGGTCACCGTTTCTCTGGTGCAGCAGCTTCATAAGGAATCCTGTGACGAAGGCCTCACTTGTGGTTCGATTTCAGTTTGTCATCTTCGTACAGAAGAGGCTGAGGGAAGAGGAGAGGAGAGGAGAGGAGAGGGAGACACGATGCATGAGAACGAGGACAACGAGACGCTGCGTACAATCACACCGACCATCAGAGATCTCTCCTGGGACTGGAGGTGTCGAAAACCATAGGAGAAAACATGGAGTACAACTTTCTGTTAAATGTGTGCCTTGCACGTGTGTGTGTGTGTGTGTGTGTGTGTACCTTGCTCTCCAGCACTCTGCAGTGTGTGTCGTTGCTCAGCTCCTCCAGAGTGTCGACTGCCGGTCTGTTCAGAGTCTCCGGCAGCAGGAGGCTGAGGCAGCCGGCCGAGAAGCCGCTGAGGCAGAACACCGTGAAGGGCATGGAGGTGTGGAGAGCACGCTGCAACACACACACACACACACACACACACACACACACACACACACACACACACACACACACACACACACACACACACACACACACACACACACACACACACACACACACACACACACACACACACACACACACACACACACACACACCACACACACACACACACACACACACACACACACACACACACACCACACACACACACACACACACACACACACACACACACACACACACACACACACACACACACACACAGTTAGATGAAAAACATACTTCCTGATCTGAAGTTGAACTGTACTACTTTTGAAAAACTGAAACATTAAAAAATGATCCCGCATTTTTGGATTTCTTTTACATTTCTTTTTATATTATTAATAGACATTGTTAATAAAGGGGCTATATGCGATGCTACCAAACCACCACTAGGAGGTGCTATATGTCAAAGTTTAAGTTACACCGGCTGCCAACACCCAAGGTCAAAGCACAGAGTTTCAAATTGCTCGGTTTCAGGGGAGATGTATACTTTAAAGTCTTTAGTTATTTCAGCAGATGTGCCGGACAACTCCTGGATGTTATATATACATTATTTAAATTGGGTTAGATAAAGTAGTTATTTTTAAAAGCAGAGTATAGGTTATTCTATTCATCATTGGACTCAATAAAGTAGGTCCAAACATAACGTATACATGTATTTTAAGGCCAATGTCTTCTCTAGTTTTAACCCGGATAATAATACTGTAACACAGGAAGTGACTGAGATTAAGAGGGGCGTTGTCCTTTTGGGCGGCTAAGAACACGACTGATCTCATACTTGTTCCACCTCCGAGGAGCCGAGTCATGTTTCAGCGTCATGAAGGCATTCATGTGTAAAATCAGGTCAAAGTCTGAGGCACTCATCATGTTTACCTGACTTAGCTCACACTGAGATATGAAATGTGCTACACTGGCTGCTATTATCCAAACAACGGCCACTGTTTCTTATAACTGTCACACTTTCCATGTTCAATTCTTAAAAACTTAAACAATAGATACTTATAATCAACAGACGAACATAAACAAGACAGAAAAATAAGAATCCATTGAAAGCATTATGTTTTGAAGTAAAATGATCGTATCTCTTTAAAAGGTGTTGTACGTTTTTCTTTAGCTATTCTTGTCGTTCCTGTTTCTACTTTTATTCTTGTGTCTGTTATTCTTCATGTGCGTTTACTTCTCTTTTTAATATTTTCTTAGTTATATATTTGTTCTGCGGCAACTGCTGAATTCCCCCTGAGGGAATCACCGTGTGTCCCTTATGTGTAATGAGGGACTTTTCTTCCACAGGCCAACTTATAAAACCTATGTGTTCCAACTAGTGCTGTCAAAATTATCGCGTTAACGGCGGTAATAATTTTTTTTAATTAATTGCGTTAAAATATTTAACGCATTTAACGCATGTGCAGAATGGCCCGCCCCATACGTGCCACCAGTGGCAGCGCCAGGGTATCGCTGGGGTAGGCTACACCCATACCAAGACATGGCTTAGCCCCACCATGAGACATGATGTTAAAGTAAGCAAAATAAAGTCTGCCAACTCGCGCGGAATAAATTGCACAGACAGCAGTTAGTAAGATTGATTTCAGTAGCCACGGTTTTGAAAACTTTTGTCACGTAGTGATCGTCTTCTCAATAGAACATCTTTGATAACGGCGTGGTGTTGTTGCAGGAAGTCCCGACGGAGAATACTCTTGCTGTAGCACAGGGGTGCACATAACTGGTACGCAGGTTATGTGCATAATCTGAAATGCGTACCGTCACTTGTGTCACAAAGCGCATTTGCGTACGGACGTACTTGTGAAGCTTTTCCAGAAGGCGGTTAGATCACCGGACGACAGAGTCGGTCTCCGTGTGCACAGACAGGCTGCTGTTAACGTCGGTCTGTACGACGGAACTGTGCCAAAACTACGCCAACCGGCTGCGGAGGGAGACTCCCCCCCCCACTGGAGAACTGCGCTAAAACAGCTGATCACAACGTTCAGGCTCTGTGGTCACGAAGTACTCCACTAGCGCCCCCCCCCTCTGTCGACTTTCCTGAAGTACTCCCCCGTTGATAGAAATCAACACGTAATGAATTAAGACCCCACGGTTTGATGATTGATAGGTGTGTGGGTTGTCTTTCATTTTGACACGCAGAACAATGTTATAATAAACATAGATACTGTATGTTAAATGGATATATCCGCCTGCTTTCATTTATCTTTCCATTCCCAACAATATACATAAATAAATGGCATATTTTGGACATAGTTCGAATGGTGATTAATCTGATTAATTAATTTTTAAACTGTGATTAATCTGATTAAAAATGTTAATCGTTTGACAGCCCTAGTTCTAACACCGAGTCAAAGATGGTGTAAGATTTCTGACAAAATCTGATTTACTAACGACTGTTTCCACTCGGACTTTAATATACAGCTACACCATTGTTTGGTTTCCATGGTAGCGCGTCCCTTTAGTAGCACGAGCAACTGAAAGTCTGAGAGGGTGAGGCAGATAGTCACAGAAAACAGAATCGACAACTCGACCCTCTGGCCCACACAGGTGCTCCATCAAGGTGCTACAGCCCGCAACGCAGTGCACCTACAACTACAGTAAGCATGGTAACGTTATAATACAGCCGGACCACTAGCACCCCCCCCCCCCCGCAGTGTTTTTGGAAATGCTCCCGATTTCTGAGGTCTCAAGATTGGCAAGTATCACACACACACACACACACACACACACACACACACACACACACACCCACACACACACTTACCATGGAGGGAACAAACGGAGCAAGGATTCCTCCAACTCTGCAGGCCATGGAGCAAACTCCCAAACCAGCGTTCCTGGAAAATACACATTGGAGAATTAAAGGAAGGCGTGTGATGTGTGGGTATCATTGAACATGGTGTGTGTGTGTGTGTGTGTGTGTGTGTGTGTGTGTGTGTGTGTGTGTGTGTGTGTGTGTTAAGCTCACCTGATGACTGTCGGGTAGAGTTCGGAGGTGTAGACGTAGGCGATGTTGAACGCTGCGCTGACCATCAGTTTCCCCAGAAGCGCCAGCGACGTAACGCTCAGCAGAGACCCTGCGAACACAGACTCCACTGATCACATGTAATCAAACGGAAGCCGACTTGCTGCTTCGTCTGTTCTCGATAACATCTTTACGAGAGGAAGCGGCCATGTCGGTGCTGCAGAACTTTGCAATTGTGATTATTGTGGAACTGCAGGGATGCACTGAAGTAATTATGAATGACGTCTTGCAGTTACTGAGGCCATTATGAGGATGTGATCAAGACCAGATGAAAACGAAACAAAAGTAGGCTCTTAAAATACTTGATTACTTGGAAGAAGAATAAAAGAAAAATAGCAGAAGAGAAGAATTACACAAGAGAGTTTAAATTCAGAGTTCATAATCAGTTCCCCGTCGAGTGCATTTTAAATCTTAAAGAGGAAATACTTAGTCCGATACATTTCGACTGCCCAGCTCGTGGTTTCCTTCCTCTCACACTTCCTCCTCAGATGTGCATTTCTCTGTTTCACCCTTATGTTGTGTTCGGGTCTCCCGTGACCCGTTCCAAGTTCAAATGATATAATAACTACCCTCTAGGTTTTTTATCGGAACAAGGCTTCTCGATATCGTCCACAACGGATATACAAACACTAGAAAGCTGACTTTTTAAACGTTAACCAAGTCTGAAGGTCTCAACAAAGAAGTGTATACTTTGGTGTGGGGTCTGGGGAGACCCGGCAGAATTGCTGTGGGTCACTCAGGGTCAAATTTGGCCCAATCAAGATTCATCTTTGACTTTAGACCCCGCCCCCTTCCTCAACTGTAAAGTCTCCTATAGTCAGATAACATCATTATCCACTCTCTTCACTATACGGAATATACTGAGAGAATTTTAATCACATTTTTTACTTAAATATGTGATGCGATAAAATAAATAAAATAAAAGTACAACAGGATGGTACGGTTATGAACGCATTATAAGTTAGTTATGATGTAGTTAAAACAATATTGGATGATAGTCATTATGTTTGAGAGTTTTGGACTGAGATAACTCGTGGGTCAGAATTGACCTGCGAACGCTATGAGCGCTAACAGCTTTCGAACACAACACAAGGACTAAGAGGTCTCACCTGTGCTTTCAGGGACGAACATCGTGCAGAGGCAGGCGCATCCCGCCAGACCCAGGAAGCTGGCCATGCTTTTCCTCCTCCCCGCCCTGAAGAAAAGACACAGAGACATCTCTCAGCATTACTACATTAGCGTACTTTTCGGACTATAAGCCGCGACTTTTCCCCCCATTTTCTTTGTACAGCTAACGGCCACTAGGGAACCTCCTACATCTATGGATTTTACAGGTACAATTAACCACCTTTAACTCTACGGGCTCTAGGACCGGTCCGCGCCCGCCACCTTTAAGGGGCGGGGCTCCAGCAGGAAAAGCTGGAGGCCGGAAAAGAGTGAGACAGGTCGCGCGCCAAAGTCAAAGTGGAACCGAGAGACAGAACGAGAGCAAGACAGACGGGCGATTTAGCTGCTGCGGCTTATATGCAGGTGCGCTTTATAGTCCGAAAAGTACGGTACATTTCATTTAGCTTTTATCCAAAGCAACTTGCATCCAGCGCCATCAACCATGCGCCGGAACAAATGCTGCTCCAAAAACAAGTTAAACAATATTGAAAACAAGCTGTTTTCACTTCAAATAAGTAGAAAAATCTGCCAATAGAACAAGGGGAAATGTGCTTGGTTAGATGTCTTGAAATAAGAAGGGATATTAAAGGTCATGGCCATTTCCACTGATCATAGTTCCATTGCTGAGGTCTACTCGAATAGATTTATACTGTGCAATTTTCCAAACTCACATTGGTTTCGCATACAGCATCTCTGTAAAGTCTGTGTATTCACTCTCTCCACTAAACGGCTCGCTGCAGCTCTTTCCCCCCCCCTCCCTGTGAGCCCAGTGTGCTCCGATTGGCCGGGACCAGTCGGGACGCTGTGAATCGCGCTAAGCTCCGTGGAGGTGTTGTTTCCTTGTTTAGCGAAACACAGCGAAACACAGCCACACTCACCCTGAGCACACACAAAGTCACAGCCGAAGTGAAAACAATAAGGGTGGCTTGATGTTGAGTAAGAAGAAGGTTGATGAACGCTGTGAGAATGGGTCTGCAGGGAGAATCTCGCCGCGATCCCAACTGTCTGTTATCAGCCTGCAGCCAGGGAGGAGAGATCAGCAGAGCTGCCTGCACTGAGTGTGTGAGGAAGTCCGTGGATTGGTCAATTTGGACCAATCAGGGGGGGCTTAACGTAACGGCTCTGCGGACGTAACGTAACGGCTCCACGGATTGGTCCATTTCGTTCCGGGGACGACATGACATCATGATGTCCCCGGAAGAATCAAATGGACAGTGACGTTTCACCAACGAGGCGTTTTGGGGAGATATTTTCTGTGTTAGAGTTTTACTCGCTACAGGGTGTACTTTGAGGGGTTAGACTCTGCAGACCGGTTACATGCAGAAAAACCTTCATAACAACAAGGGGACGGGCGACAACCGGAAAAGCATGACATGGGACCTTTAAAGATAAATCAGATCTTGTAATTAGCAGGAGAACTCATTTTGAACTATATTCGACCAGAATCAGGAGATGCTGCGTTTCGATATAAGCCGCAAATGCTCAACATGTTCTGTGTTCTGATGTGAGCTGGTGATTTTCTAATAAATATGTTAAAAAAAGAAATGGTGTTTCATCTGAGATACAACTCGAAAGAAGATTGTTTGACTCAACAAGATGATGCATTGTCTAAAAACAACACCCGATATCTCACTGCAGTGTTACTTCTGAAGTTAGTATGTCTTATACGAGTGTAGAGACATATTCGGAATACATATTAGACACGACAAGATTTCGAGTTTTTGTAGGGAATACATTCAGATCTAAAAGAATCCTGCACGAACATTAGCTTCAAGGGTTAAGGAATGAATAAGAACTCCAGAAAGGCCATAATTGAAGTCGTATTCAAGTAGGAGCCGGAAGCCGACTGTAAAAGCCCGTCGGCCTACACAGATACTGATAATGCATAACAACGGCTTAAAACATTTCGCACTGCAAATATGAGTCGACATATCTTTGTGAAATCATCAGGAAATGATCTGTGCCATCTGAGTCTCAGTAGATTGACGAAAGTGGATAAATAACTGAACACAGACGGTAAAATATACGTGTACAAGAGAGCGGATTATGAGAAAATGAATGCAGAAAGTTCAGAGACGCGAAGGCAAGTTGGATGAAGCAGGAAGTAGACCGATGAGGTTTCAATGCTTTGTTAACATCGAGAGCTGCAGCGAATAAATAAGTTAGTAAGTAAATAAGTAAGTAGACGTTTGTGCTGGATGTTGTGAAAGAAACCTGTGTGTGTGTGTGTGTGTGTGTGTGTGTGTGTGTTTGTGCGTGTCTCACCAGTGTTTGTTGATGAAGTAAATGCAGAGTGGGTAGGCGGGCAGCTCCACGAGGCCGTACATCGCTACGTTAACGTAACGATTCCCCGACGACTCACTGGCACCGAGAGTCAGACCGTAATAAACCAGACTGCACGCATACCTGCAACACACACACACACACACACACACACACACACACACACACACACACACACACACACACACACACACACACACACACACACACACACACACACACACACACACACACACACACACACACACACACACACACACACACACACACACACACACACACACACACAATATAAACAAATCGAATAGAAACTATAAACACATTAGCAGATATGGAAAGCGATGCGTCTGTTGGGTTTTGTTTCCCATTTGTTTTCAGTAATAACTCGGACGTGCGGCACACTCCGCTCTTCGCCCCTTCTCTTGTTTGCATCCTGCAGAGTGTGTTTACTGTAAACCGTGCGGCACAAAGTGCGGGAATATCTGAGGAACTATCAGAATGATTAGTACTTGGAATAGACTCTGTGTCTGTACACACACACTGAAAGATTGACCATAAAGTTGACTTTTGACTTTGACTACTTTGGTCAAATAAGAAAGAAAGCTTAAGAGCTCAAAGGGGACGCCGTGTAAACAAACAGAAACCAAACGGTTCAGCAGATCCCATCTGAGGATAAGACGGTGGTTGTTAATCTCGAGCAGCAGAGATGAAGGAAGAGAGCAACCGGACCACGGGGCGGTGGAGAGAAGTTAAACACGAAGACGGGTGTGTCTGTTTTACATAGCTCTGCTGCAGCTGAACTATCAAGACAGAGAAAAAGAAACTCCATAAGTTCTTTCTCAGAGTCTGGAAATACCCCGAATCTCCTTCTAGCACAAAGACGCAAACATCTTACTCGTTTGAGGACAGACGGGAGGATCAAATATGCAACATGTATGGGATCAAAAGCAGAACTGCCCGGGTTTATGTACTTTTAAAACTCAACTGTCGAGACAAAAGAAGCTCAGCTATATATATATATATCACAACGTGTTCGTCTCCTTCGCGAGCTTTGCCATCAAGCCGTGAAGATGTTGACATGTTGCCAAATGCTCGGGGGACATGACTGCGTCCAACACGCGTGGCCAAGAGCTGCTAAACATCACTCAGATCATCATGAAGCTTTATTCATGAAGTTCACTTTGAACCCTGTGAAGCTTTTGTATTTGTTTACCCAATGTGTATTCTTTCTGATTATAAAAGGGATGTGTGCAAAGCATCAGATAAAGATTAACTTTCACTTGGTAGAAGTACTCATATCTTGCACTTGAGTAAAAGTAGAAGGACTCAGATCTTGAACTTGAGTAAAAGTAGAAGTACTCAGATCTTGAACTTGTGTAAAAGTAGAAGTACTCAGATCTTGAACTTGTGTAAAAGTAGAAGTACTCAGATCTTGAACTTGTGTAAAAGTAGAAGTACTCAGATCTTGAACTTGAGTAAAAGTAGAAGTACTCAGATCTTGAACTTGAGTAAAAGTAGAAGTACTCAGATCTTGAACTTGAGTAAAAGTAGAAGGACTCAGATCTTGTACTTGAGTAAAAGTAGAAGTACTCAGATCTTGAACTTGTGTAAAAGTAGAAGGACTCAGATCTTGAACTTGTGTAAAAGTAGAAGTACTCAGATCTTGAACTTGAGTAAAAGTAGAAGTACTCAGATCTTGAACTTGAGTAAAAGTAGAAGTACTCAGATCTTGAACTTGAGTAAAAGTAGAAGTACTCAGATATTGTGCTTGAGTAAAAGTAGAAGTACTCAGATCTTGAACTTGAGTAAAAGTAGAAGTACTCAGATCTTGTACTTGAGTAAAAGCAGAAGTACTCAGATATTGTACTTGAGTAAAAGTAGAAGTACTCAGATCTTGTTCTTGAGTAAAAGTAGAAGTACTCAGGTCTTGTACTAAAGTAGAAGTACTCAGATCTTGTACTTTTGTAAAAGTAGAAGTACTCAGATCTTGCCCTTAAGTAAAAGTAGAAGTACTCAGATCTTGTACTTTAGTAAAAGTAGAAGTACTCAGACCTTGTACTTGAGTAAAAGTAGAAGTACTCAGATCTTGAACTTGTGTAAAAGTAGAAGTACTCAGATCTTGAACTTGAGTAAAAGTAGAAGCACTCAGATCTTGTACTTGAGTAAAAGCAGAAGTACTCAGATATTGTGCTTGAGTAAAAGTAGAAGTACTCAGATATTGTGCTTGAGTAAAAGTAGAAGTACTCAGATCTTGTACTTGAGAAAAAGTAGAAGTACTCAGATCTTGAACTTGAGTAAAAGTAGAAGTACTCAGATCTTGAACTTGAGTAAAAGTAGAAGTACTCAGATGTTGAACTTGAGTAAAAGTAGAAGTACTCAGATGTTGAACTTGAGTAAAAGTAGAAGTACTCAGATCTTGAACTTGAGTAAAAGTAGAAGTACTCAGATCTTGAACTTGAGTAAAAGTAGAAGTACTCAGATCTTGAACTTGAGTAAAAGTAGAAGGACTCAGATCTTGTACTTGAGTAAAAGTAGGACTCAGATCTTGAACTTGAGTAAAAGTAGAAGTACTCAGGTCTTGTACTTAAGTAGAAGTACTCATATATTGTACTTGAGTAAAAGTAGAAGTACACAGATCTTGAACTTGAGTAAAAGTAGAAGTACTCAGATCTTGAACTTGAGTAAAAGTAGAAGTACTCAGATCTTGTACTTGAGTAAAAGTAGGACGACTCATATCTTGTACTTGTGTAAAAGTAGAAGGACTCATATCTTGTTCTTGAGTAAAAGTAGAAGTACACAGATCTTGAACTTGAGTAAAAGTAGAAGTACTCAGATCTTGAACTTGAGTAAAAGTAGAAGTACTCAGATCTTGAACTTGTGTAAAAGTAGAAGTACTCAGATCTTGAACTTGTGTAAAAGTAGAAGTACTCAGATCTTGAACTTGAGTAAAAGTAGAAGCACTCAGATCTTGTACTTGAGTCAAAGTAGAAGTACTCATATCTTGTACTTGAGTAAATGCAGAAGTACTCAGATATTGTACTTGAGTAAAAGCAGAAGTACTCAGATCTTGTTCTTGAGTAAAAGTAGAAGTACTCAGGTCTTGTACTAAAGTAGAAGTACTCATATCTTGTACTTTTGTAAAAGTAGAAGTACTCAGATCTTGTACTTTAGTAAAAGTAGAAGTACTCAGATCTTGTACTTTAGTAAAAGTAGAAGTACTCAGACCTTGTACTTGAGTAAAAGTAGAAGTACTCAGATCTTGAACTTGTGTAAAAGTAGAAGTACTCAGATCTTGAACTTGAGTAAAAGTAGAAGCACTCAGATCTTGTACTTGAGTCAAAGTAGAAGTACTCATATCTTGTACTTGATTAAAAGCAGAAGTACTCAGATCTTGTGCTTGAGTAAAAGTAGAAGTACTCATATCTTGAACTTGAGTAAAAGTAGAAGTACTCAGATCTTGTACTTGAGTAAAAGCAGAAGTACTCAGATCTTGTACTTGAGTAAAAGTAGAAGTACTCAGATCTTGTTCTTGAGTAAAAGCAGAAGTACTCAGATCTTGCCCTTAAGTAAAAGTAGAAGTACTCAGATCTTGTCCTTGAGTAAAAGTAGAAGTACTCAGATCTTGTACTTGAGTAAAAGTAGAAGTACTCAGATCTTGTGCTTGAGTAAAAGTAGAAGTACTCATATCTTGAACTTGAGTAAAAGCAGAAGTACTCAGATCTTGCCCTTAAGTAAAAGTAGAAGTACTCAGATCTTGTCCTTGAGTAAAAGTAGAAGTACTCAGATCTTGTACTTGAGTAAAAGTAGAAGTACCAGAGTGTAGGAATACTCTGTTACAGTAAAAGTCCTGCATTCAAAATGTTCCTCAAGTGAAAGTAGAAAAGTATTCTCATCTAAATATAGTGAAAGTAGCGACAGTGAAAGTAGTCGTTGTGAACTCTTTGGAACGACCTGGACTTCTGCATAAGTTGGTCATAAGACGTGTTCTGATCTTCGTCTAAGTCACAGCAACAGACACACACGGTCTGCTTAAACTAAAACCACACAAACAATTACATGTTTTCATGTTTTCATTGAACACACCACGTAAACATTCACAGTGCAGGGTGGAAAAGTATGTGAACCCTTGGATGTAATAACTGGGTGACCCTCCTTTGGCAGCAATAACCTCAACCAAACGTTTCCTGTCGTTGCATATCAGACCCGCACAACGGGCAGGAGGAATGTTGGACCATTCCTCTCTTTACCAAACTGTTTCAGTTCAGCAGTATCCTTGGGATGTCTGCTGTGCATCGCTCTCTTGAGGTCATGCCACAGCATCTCAAGGTCAGGACTCTGACTGGGCCTCTCCAGAAGGCGTCTTCTGTTGAAGCCATTCTGTTGTCGATGTACTTCTGTGCTTTGGGTCGTTGTCCTGTTGCTCACCCATCTTCTGTTGAGCTTGGTGGACAGGTGGCCTCAAGGTCTCCAGATAATGTCTCGATAAACTTGAGAATTCATGTTCCCGTCGATGCTGGCGACCTGTCCAGGCCCCGAGGCAGCAGAGCAGCCCCACACCACGACGCTCCCTCCACCGTACTTCACAGCTGGGATGAGGTTCTGATGTTGGAGTGCTGTGCCTTTTTTCCTCCACACATAGCGTCGTGTGTTCCTTCCAAACAACTCAACTTTGGTTTCATCTGTCCACAGATATGTTGGAACATCCAGGTGCTCTTTTGCAAACTTCAAACGTGGACAGCAGTGGCTTCCTCCGACCAACTTATGCAGAATCCAGGTCATTCCAAAGGGTTCACATACTTTTTCTTGCAACTGTATATGATATATATATATATATATATATATATATATAATGATTGATCATTAAAGTGTTCTCAAAGCTGGTGCATGATCTGATCTAACTTCAGAAATCAGATAATAATAATAATAATAATATGGAGAATATGTTTTTCTTGGAAAAGACTTCTTGGCATATCAGCCCTTGACTTTTTTTTACCTTCAATGGCCAAAACTCAAAAACCAGCTTCATCAAAACCGATATTAAAGCTTTGAATGTAAAGAAAAGGACATTAAGTAAAAGTGAAAACAGCCCGAAGCAGCAGTACTGCTAGTAGTAATATTTGAGTTAAAGTAGTGGAAGCAACCGCTCTGATTTGAGTCGTTTCAGCACCGTGATGCGTGTGTTTATTTCTTCTTCTGTGGTGGAGGAACACTCACCAGACATACATGAGCACGATGGTCCTGAGGCGGAGGACGGGATGGAACCATAACTGCAGGACCCCTGCTCCTCTGTTGCCATGGTTACGGCCTTTATCGGCGCGGTGCAGCGTCAGGTTTTTGGAGGGGTTTCCGTTCCTCAGAGCGATGTAGCGCAACACCTTTAAAAGACCGGACAGAGGAACATGTCGCAGCAGCTTCATCAAAGCGTTTCAGACGTTTCAAAGATTCTCCTTCTCGCCTAAGGTTTTATAAACACGTCAACATGGTTTACAGCACTTAGGTGTGGCACAAAGCACATTGTGATTGGTTCAAATATGATCAGATCCGACAGAGCAAAGGGTCCTTGCCACAACAAATACCCACTAACATTGTTAACTGTAATTTCTATTATAATTTTAAACACTTTAATCAGCAAATATCCCACTTTCTTCGTTTAGAAAATATTATTGGTCGACTATCTCCTTGCCCCTCCTTATGTTTCTGCTTTACCTTAAAGGGGACCTATCATGTCTCTACTACATCAACATGTGTCCTCTCTTCTTCATGTCTCTTCTACATCAACATGTGTCCTCTCTTCTTCATGTCTCTTCTACATCAACATGTGTCCCCTCTTCTTCATGTCTCTTCTACATCAACATGTGTCCCCTCTTCTCCATGTCTCTTCTACATCAACATGTGTCCCCTCTTCTTCATGTCTCTTCTACATCAACATGTGTCCCCTCTTCTCCATGTCTCTTCTACATCAACATGTGTCCCCTCTTCTCCATGTCTCTTCTACATCAACATGTGTCCCCTCTTCTTCATGTCTCTTCTACATCAACATGTGTCCTCTCTTCTTCATGTCTCTTCTACATCAACATGTGTCCCCTGTTCTATTATTAAAGTAATAAAAACTCACTACATTGCAAAGTGAAGCCTTTTGGGTCCTTGCCAAAAACAAAACTAACATTGCTGACCGTCATTTTTATGATAATTTTAACACTTGAATCAGAAAATAATCCACTTTTCCTTTAAGGTATTGTCTACTATCCCTCTCCCTTTTTGTTTGGTCCAAACACACCGTACAGCACGAGCGTTTTATATTCACTAAAACGGACCCATACATCAGATGTATTGGAGTGTATTTACCTCTTCAGCTCGGTCGGTCTGACCCTGGGAGAAGAGCCAGCGAGGAGACTCTGGGAGGTTTCTGCAGAGAGAGAGATTAATGGATCCGCACACACACGTCTTTCTGGATGTTAAGTTCAAGAAAGTAGGGTTTTAATATATGTACAACTTCACAACAGCAGCTTATAGAAGAAAAAAACCCATGATAGAAACGTGAAGGTAATTTTAAAAGTGGCTAATTCTCAATAAAAACCTATATAATTTCTATAACTACCAGATAAGTCAACATTTAGCAAAAATTGGAAGTTTTTTTTTTGTATTTTCTCCTTCAGTTTCCATTCATTTCTGTGCAGTAAAAATGTTTTATTATGCATCAAAATAACCCTTTGCATTAATTAGTGCTTAGCATTTCTTTATATTTTTTGCTTTGAAATCTGGTGTAATAACTTTATCGTGGAGAGTGTGCTTGAGCCGAGTTAAAATAGCAAACAAGGGTTGTCAGCACAAATGTTAAACAAGAGGACAAACGTGTCTTTGTTTTGGTTTTATGTGGCTGCATAAACTCTCCGTTAGAAAAATCTCCCTCGCCCCCGGCTTGAGCTTCAACATCAGGATCCATGTGTTTCTGATCCTCTCCAGAATGGAGTCATCACATACAGAGCATCAACTAGTTCCTGAGCAGTGTCCTTCACATGCTGATATCCAAGAGAGGCAGTTACAGTCACAAGATGGAGGAATGCCCCTTCTTGTAGGTTATCATACATCCTGTATAAATACAAATACTATGTTTGTTCGCAAAATGTTGGTTTTTTTCTGAAAATCCCCAAATTCTGACTTTCTCAAAATAAAAAAAATAAAATTCTAACTTTTTCTCAAAATTCTGACCTTTACAATTTTTTTTTTACTTTTCCTAAAAAATTTGACTTTTTTTATCAAAATCTGGAAGTAGTCATCACATACAGAGCATCAAGTAGTTCCTGAGCAGTGTCCTTCACATGCTGATATCCAAGAGAGGGAGTCACACAGTCACAAGATGGAGGAATAGAAAGCAGTATTCAATGTTTACTTCAGATTAGCTCCACGTCAGAAATGAGCATGCTTGATGTCTCTCTCCATAGAGGCTGAGTCATCATGTTAATCACATAGCTATCATCTGCCTCAAACAGTCCTGATGCTCTTCCAGGTCATCACACATCCTGTCATGTTCACAGCTGCAGTTGATACCTTTGTTATCATGTATATTGGAAGAGAGGACATTCAGTATTTTCCCAACACACTCTGAAGTCTTACTCACACGGACAGCAGGAAGAAGAGGACCCCGGAGGAGTTGGCCACGATGGCCAGGGTCCTCCACGGCCGGATGAAGTAACCCAGCGCTCCGAACAGGGCGATGCCGACTGCAAAACTTATGCTGGTCAACGTCCCTGAGGAGGAAATAAAAACCGGATAATTCTGCGGTTAGAGGGACTGCACTGTCACGGCTAAATCAACAATGGGACAGTTCAGTATTATATTACTAAACTCCATATTAAAGTCAGCACACAGCAGCGAACAGTCGCACTTCTTAGGAATCGAGGGTCATTGTAGGTAACAAAAAAATATACAAAATACTAGAATAGCAGGGTAATGTTCTGAGAAAACTATTCTGAATATCCAAGGTTAATAATAATAATAATAATAATAACTAGGATTTATAGAGCGCCTTTCAAGAAACCTCAGGACGCTCGACAATACATCGAGGGGCCATGGGGGGGGACTAAACGGTCACATGTACGGCCCGTCCACACGGCGGCGTGCGTTGAAGCTTCCCGGGGGGCGTGTCTGAAACTCGACCAACAACCAATCACACGAATCTCCCGCCCCTGACACACAAGCAGCGGTTTGATTGGCTAGAGCTTGTACTGGCATACGATTCGATTGGCTGTACGATTCGATAAGCTGAACATTGCTCAATTTTTGCAGCGAGCCACGGCAGCAAAGCTCCGCGTCGCTTCCCACAATGCTTTCAACGCACGCCGCTGTGTGGACGGGCCGTTACCGTGGCAAATATACGAGAAAGCCAAAAATGTAGAGAAAATAATGAGTTTTTCCTGGGATTATAAAGAAATACATTTCCTGCATTTTGTTTTTCTTCTGGAATTACGAAGTCACGACTTTTAGTACCAAAAATAAGGCGGGAATTTTATTTTACAAGAATCAAAATCGCTTAACTTTGCAAGGTTCTTTCATATATTGGATTTTATTTTCCAATGATTTTGTCATTATATACATTTACCACTTTAACCTCCTTCCTCTAGTAAATGTCATGGCCCTTATGCCACGTCGTACACCTGATTGATCACAACTAAATCCTGTCATAAGTTATATTCAAGTTATTTGTATATCTAAGCAGAAAAGCAGCAGATGGTCCCGTCTCTTCACCTGACACATATCCAAATAAAAAGGATCCACTTAATTAGCAGGTGGAAAAAAGTGTGTGTGATGCATGATGGGATTGTTTTGGTGTTTTCCGTACCGGTCATGGCCCAGTAGGATTTCCCCACGTATTCCTGAGTGAGCACGAAGCAGACGAGGCCGATGCCGCCGTTCATCAAACCGACGAGGAGGCGCGACACGGCGAACACCTCGTAGCTCGGAGCGAAGGCCGTGACATAACCGAAGATCACCTCGAAAAACAAGACTGGGACGAAGAGAAAGAGATTCAAATTAAACACATTTACATGAAAGGAATTCCTCTACTGTGATTTTACGTCTGCTTTATTACATTTTGTTTGTTTTACAATGTGTTCCCTATCATACTGTTTCTCATCAATATATCACAGGTCTCAGGTATATACAGAGCCTGTCTCTGATTGGCTGAAACCCCAAACAGATCATTGCAGCATTACCCATAATCCCCTCTGTTTCAGCCCTGTTTCCAAAGTGCTGATTCTCTGTCTGTTACTTTAGATGAAAACAAGGAGCCCCTCCCCACGCCCCTCTGAGAGACATTTGGTTACAAAGAACTCAATGGTGCTCTAGAGGAGATTCAGGTGATAAGGCGGGGGGGGGGTTACCTTGGTGCTGATTGGCTAATGGATACACAAGACAACACATCGTTATGACATCATAAAGTGGCCAAAATCTGATCAGCTCATTTTCAGACAGGTTTTTATAGAAATGGATCAAAAAGAGAGAAAAACTTTGTTCCTGAAACTTTCAGAGTCTCTTTCCACAGAGGGGACACATGTTGATGTAGAAGAGACATGGAGAAGAGGGGACACATGTTGATGTAGAAGAGACATGAAGAAGAGGGGACACATGTTGATGTAGAAGAGACATGAAGAAGAGGGGACACATGTTGATGTAGAAGAGACATGGAGAAGAGGGGACACATGTTGATGTAGAAGAGACATGAAGAAGAGGGGACACATGTTGATGTAGAAGAGACATGAAGAAGAGGGGACACATGTTGATGTAGAAGAGACATGAAGAAGAGGGGACACATGTTGATGTAGAAGAGACATGGAGAAGAGGGGACACATGTTGATGTAGAAGAGACATGGAGAAGAGGGGACACATGTTGATGTAGAAGAGACATGGAGAAGAGGGGACACATGTTGATGTAGAAGAGACATGAAGAAGAGGGGACACATGTTGATGTAGAAGAGACATGAAGAAGAGGGGACACATGTTGATGTAGCAGAGACATGAAGAAGAGGGGACACATGTTGATGTAGAAGAGACATGAAGAAGAGGGGACACATGTTGATGTAGAAGAGACATGAAGAAGAGGGGACACATGTTGATGTAGAAGAGACATGGAGAAGAGGGGAGACATGTTGATGTAGAAGAGACATGAAGAAGAGGGGACACAAGTTGATGTAGAAGAGACATGAAGAAGAGGGGACACATGTTGATGTAGAAGAGACATGAAGAAGAGGGGACACAAGTTGATGTAGAAGAGACATGAAGAAGAGGGGACACATGTTGATGTAGAGGAGACACGAAGAAGAGGGGACACATGTTGATGTAGAAGAGACATGGAGAAGAGGGGACACATCTTGATGTAGAAGAGACATGGAGAAGAGGGGACACATGTTGATGTAGAAGAGACAATTCCGGATCAACACATCGGATCTAAATTAATTATTATCATGGTTTAAATGTGTCTTTATTCGGAAAGCACTTTGTGTTTGAAATATATCAAATGTATTAAATATATATAAATATTCCCTCACCTGTCAGGTAAACGGGTCTCCTGCCGATCTTATCGGAGAGAGGTCCGAAGAAAACGTTCCCGAACAAAAGCCCGGCGAAGAACAGCGACCCGGCGAGACTGACCTTATAGGCCTGCTGCTTCACCAGAAGCCACTGCCACACACGAGACAAGAGGCGTATCTATTGACCTGTTTCTGTGTGTTTTGCTCAAAATACAAACTTTATTATTTTCCATACAGTACGCAAACAAACATGGCCGATTGTATACCTGGAATCCAAAGGCAGTTTTTTAAGTACAAATAGCAAACGACAGACAATAACTAAGCAAATAAGTATTTAACTGGAAATAATGCATAATTATCAAGAACACTCAAGTTAAGTGGACAAACATGTGTATATGTAAAGCGCTTTGAGTCATTGTAAAAGCGCTATAATAAATGTAAGGAATTATTATTATTATTATCCATCCATCTTCTCCCGCTTATCCGTGGTCGGGTCTCGGGGTATCAGTTCCAGGAGAGAACCCCAAACGTTCCTTTCCCCTCATCAACCAGCTCTGACTGGGGGGTCCCAAGGCGCTCCCAGGCCAGCGAAGAGATATAATCCCTCCACCTGGTCCTAGGTCTACCCCTCGGTCTCTTCCCAGCTGGACGTACCTGGAACACCTCCCTCGGGAGGCGCCCAGGTGGCATCCTAACTAGGTGCCCGAAACACCTCAACTGGCTCCTTTCGACGCGAAGGAGGCTCAACTCCGAGTCCCTCCCGGATGACCGAACTTCTCACCTTATCTCTAAGGGAGACACCAGCCACCCGGCGGAGGAAACCCATCTCGGCCGCTTGTATCCGCGATCTCGTTCTTTGGGTCACGACCCATCCTTCAGGACCGTAGGTGAGGGTAGGAACGAACATGGCCCGGTAGACAGAGAGCTTTGCCTTCTGGCTCAGCTCCCTTTTCGTCACAACGGTGCGGTAAAGCGACTGCAGTACCGCTCCCCGTGGACAAACATACAATTCAAAAATACAACACGATAACACTAAAAGCTGACTGAAAGACGGAGATACATATAAAACTATTTCTGGATGAAACTGATAATGCACAGTTGGTACTTTGGTATCTTTAATGGATGCTTTTTAAGACAATTAGCAAAGATAACTTTAAACGACTTGAAACACATCGTTTTATATATCTTTGTTATTGTATTCGGGATTGAAGCGGTCTGTACACACAGACTGAAATATTGACAGGTTATCTGGTTGTGATACATATTCAACTATTTCAGTACTTCATGGATAATGCCTGTGATCTCCGTCTCTCACCTCGGTCACTATGGAGTCGATGTCCTCGGTGAAGACGACGCGTTGCAGGCCGGACGAATCTCCGTCCTGAGGCTCGAGGTGATACTCCGGAGTAGATCCA
Organism: Pseudochaenichthys georgianus; assembly: GCF_902827115.2. Classification (NCBI taxonomy): domain Eukaryota; kingdom Metazoa; phylum Chordata; class Actinopteri; order Perciformes; family Channichthyidae; genus Pseudochaenichthys; species Pseudochaenichthys georgianus. Next base: position 37,201,367 of record NC_047517.1, on the reverse strand, counting down.
ACCAGGACAATCAGCATGGACTGACAGGCCATATACACCTGAGACAACGCAGGTAGAATAGAGTAGAATAGAATCCTGTATTGTCATTAAAAGTGCCATCAAAAATACAAAAAACAAACGAAGAGACGTACAGCATTCAGGAGAAGACAACGTACAAACAACAAGCATTCATACTTCAATATGCAGATAAAGTTAAAGTGCGGGAATATATCGCTTTAAAGGGCCCATGTCATGCTTTTCCGGTTATCACCCGTCCCCTTGTGTTATGAAGGTTTTCTGCATGTAAACGGTCTGCAGTCACAAACCCTCAAAGTGCACCCTGTAGCGAGTAGAACTCTAACACAGAGAAGACCCGCCATGCTGCCCCAGAACGCCTCGTTGGACATTTCTCTTTTTCCATTGTTTACTTCTTGGTTATAGTGACGTATTTAGAAGTACGTAACGGCTCCGCAGATTAGTCCAAATGGACCAATCTGCGGAGCCGTTACGTTACGTCCGCGGAGCCGTTACGTTTGGACCAATCCGCGGACTTCCTCACACACACACACTCGGCGGGACGTTGCGAGGCTCGCTGCTGCGAAGAGCGGGACACTGTGAGATGGCTCACTGGTGTGGGGTCTGCGAGACAGCGAGACACCGCGGGCACACACACAAACTCCCAGCCAGGCTGCGGGTGTGTGTGTGTTTGGGGCTGTGTTTCACTGTTCACACAGCCACTGGGCTCACAGGGGTGAATGCACATTCTATACAGAGATGCTGTTTGAGAAACCTATGTGAGTTTGGAAAATTGCACAATATACATTTATTTTAGTAGACCTCAACAATGGAATTATGATCAGTAGAAATGGCCAATGGACCTTTAAATACAATTAAATAGGTTTGAATGTGTATACAAAAAAAAAATATATATATTGTGTCAGTGCAAGCTGGAGTTTCGTGCAATTATTGTTCTGGGGAAGAAACTGTCTTCCTAAACTAAGTCGGTTTGTCTGTATTTGTAAAGACAGTACATAATGCGGAAGAGCTCCATCCAAATGGCTGCGATGGGCAACAAATTGATGCTATGATTGAACCACTTGTTAACCAGCGAGGAGGGATGAATTCTAACCAAAAAACATCAAATGTAAGAGATTAAAGTTGTACAGTTATGAGATCAATTCAAAAAAATGAATGAAATGTACTCCTGTGATAAACCCTTGATAACCAGCTGATGTAAAATCTAATTAATTGTCCAAATTATGATCCATACAGTGCATCCTATAATCTGAATACTAACATACTTTTACTTAGGGAAGGCTCATGACTTTCACTGTAGTGTTTTCAAAGTGTAGTTTAGGTACTTCAGTAAAGGATGTCACTCACTACCCCAATCCATCAGAGATTCTTCCTCCCTCACAGCATTCAAAACATCACTCAAAACCCACCTGTTCAACACTGCATTCAATCTCTGACCACCCCCCCTATTTTCTGTTCTGTTTATCTCTTTTTGTATTTCTTTGTTATCTATTTTATTTATATTTTGTTTTTTCTTGTCTTTTTTCTCCTCTTAAATTCTCTATCAAAGCGTCTTTGAGTTTCATGAAAAGCGCTATAAAAGTCCCATGTATTATTATTATTAATCTACCACAATGCTGGCTAACTGCATTATTAACTGGATGATTTATTATCAATTAACCACTCTTAAAGAAATGCTATAATATCCGGTCTTTAATTCAGTGTTTTATTGTTTCTGTGTTCAGTTTAGCATCATGGAAACTTTTGTCATTGTGAAATGTAACAACCCCTGAGCTAGAGCTCGGAGGGTTGGCTTAACCAAAAGGGAAGCTTTGCCAAACGCCATTTGCATAATACAATATTTACAATGAAATGTGGTATAAGTACAAATACAGTGCGATTGGGAAATGATTTTAAGATGTTTTTGAATATGTGCCTTGTTGCAATAAATTCGGGACATGTTTGAAGTGGCTATAACCTGTTTTTCTTTAATTAAATGTCAACTTTCTTTAATTACAAGTTCATTGTGAGGAAGTTGGCGATTCAATTTGGTAATGGTGGTATGCAATACATACCACGTGGGGAATTACTTCAAAAACATGTAGTAATAAGTGGGTTTTGTGATAATTTTGGCCTAAGTTTGGGCTTTGTTCTTACAACATATGTAAACATTTTGGACTTCGTGTGAAAGTACCCGGATGTGTTGCTCATCTGTACGTCAAATTGAAAAAAGAGGTTCAATACAATACATGTATGTAAAAACAAGCTTTGTATTGTGTGCCGAATTAAAGATTAACAAGTCAATATTAAAAAAATGTTTAGTTAAAGGCAACTTTTTGTGTAAAGTTACAGATAAACCATGCAACACTAAAATCTCAGTTTTTCTAAATGAAGTTCTCTGTCGTGCAGAGTGAGCTTGGTTAATTATAAGCAACAGCTGCAGGCACAAAGCTGATAACATGTTGCATTTATCTCACAGTTAAATTGTATTTTCTTGGTCAATATGTAAAGGTTTTAAAAGCCCCCTTGTAAAGCCACGTAGCGCTATTTCACCCGCTGTTATTGCAGGGACAGTTTCCGCCACTGCTGCTTGTTTTCATATATAAATGTATATTTGTTTTAATGCACAAACCTGTGTGAGAACAAGCACAGCCACCGCCCGCTGCTGGTAGGGTCCAAATTCGCCGACAACTTGAAAAGCTTCTTCTAAATCCATCCCAGGTTGGACGGCCAGGCGGTTCTCTGTGTGTTAGCATCACCACCACCACTAACAAAGAGTAAAGAAAGGGGTGTGTGTGCGCCTATGGTGTGCGCCTGTGTGAGTGGTGACAGAGCAAGAGAGAAATCCACACTCACTTCCGGGTTCGTCTTGCTCAGTATCAGAAACTGTTTTATTCAGTCCTCCCTCAGAGGAGAAAATGTACATGTGTGACAGCAAGTAGAGACACAAAGATAGCTTGATGTTAATTAAGAAGTATGCAACAACAACACGAGATTAAAGATACATGTTAAAATTACACTATTTACAATTTAAGATTCAAGATTCAAAGGTTTGGTTGTCATAGCTACTGTGTAGAAATGGCAATGCAATTCTTCTGACCTGAGCTCCTCCAACAATGCAACATATATAATCAAACACACATCAAATACCAGTAACAGTTTGAGATAACGCAAGTGAAAGAAATACAGGTGCACATCCATGTATGGTATATACTGAATTGCACATAGTAGTATTAAACAACAGGGGTGTTATAGTAGTATTACTATGTTAATAATACTATGACACTGTACTATAGGGGTGTTATAGTATATATATACACAGACTGTATATCTAAAGGGGTTAACACATAGGAGGAATTTCTCCTGGTGGATATGATGCATACATCAACACAGTCAAATATCATCATATATGAATTGTCCTATGACTTTAGGTTCTATTGTACATTTCAATTTGGTGTAAATACTTGTCTAGTTTCTTAGAAATACATGTTTCTATATTGTTGACCTGCTCGTACAGCTTATTTTCTTACCTTGTTTATGTAAAAGCAAATTCCGCGTATGTGTAAACGTACATTTCTGATTCTGAAAGAAGATCAATTGTAAGAAAAAGGACCTAAAAATACAACTATTATAACATTAAAATAAAGAGCAATATGTACATGAAAAAGAGACATACCAAAGCACGATGTAAGGTATGACAAATGTATGTTAAAAATGTGCAGAATGAAAAGTGGAGTGCAGATATGAGTCAGCTTCCGTGGCCCTTTCTCATTTCTCTAACCGCCTGCTCGGTTCACCTCCTCTCTCCTCGGTTCACCTCCTCCGCTCGCATCTCCTGTGGGCGGGACTAAGACACGAGGAGGGGTCACTCGATAAAAAACACCAACAGATTGTTTAGCAAGACTCATGTTTATTCACAAAGGCACTGAATATAAACAAATAACAACTTAATAAATGCTAACTAAATAAATAAAACAAATAATGGAGATACATTTATTTTTGCAAGCCAATTCTAGAAGTCCGTGGAAGTCCAAACTTTAAAAAAAAAAAAAAAGAAGCAGAATACAAGTGCATCAAAATATCAAAAGTAATCTAATTTGTACTCGTAACAAAAACATGTATATGACAAAACGTGTACATTCAATGAAGTTTCGTTTTCAACGTCTAATTAAAAGTGGACGGCGTGCCAAAGGTGCGTTTCTTTCAGTGCTTCGGCTCCTTGGACTCAAGTCCTCATTTCATGAAGGAACTGACATTAAATGGCACTGAGTTTTCAATTTTAAAAAGCCTCACATTTTGCTGAGTGTCTCTTTTCGGAGGAGGGCGTTATTACGAACATGTGGGTATGGTGGATCGCAAGAAGTAATACTAGGAACTGCACACTGAAATGTATATGATTTGACACCGAGTGGATGTCATTGAGTACTTCAATCCATTCCTCTTCCCTACTACCAAGACACATAATATGTAATACTATTTTTTTAGTATTGATCAACTTATTTCATGCCAAAATGACTGAAAATGCTGCTTTAAGGATACAAAATAATTGATAAAAAGTGCTTTTTCGTCATCCCGATAGATTGACAAAAGATAAGGTGGCTGTAGAGAAAATGATAGCATGCAACTCGTAGGACTGCAAGTATCAATTACATTCATTATCGATTAACTGAAATCCAGTTGATTGTCGTGGATCACAACAACAACAAAAGCATAAAATCCACACATTTAAGAAACGTGAAAACAGATAATTTCATGTTTTTTCAGACTAAAACAAATATTTGACGAGCAAAATATTTGACAAATAATTTCCCGTTGATCGTTTTATCTTTAAAGGCGACAGAATCTTTTCTCTCAGATATTTTGTTGCTGTCTATGTGTGTCTATGTCTGTGTGTGTGTGTCCATGTGTCCGTCTGTGTGTGTGTCAGTGTGTGTGTGTCTGTGTCTGTGTGTGTGTTTGTGTGAAATGATCGATTAACACAAATCCAAAGCGACATAGTTATCATGTATAATAATAATAATCAGGAAAAGTAAAATATAACTTTGAAGTAGCATTCAAATAACTAAAAAATTATAATTGGATTATGAAAATAGATGGCTGATTGTTAAAATGCATACATTAGTCCTCTCATATCATTTGTGTTCAATAACACAATGTCCCTTTTAACAACAGGCAGTGCATTTGCATTTGATAAGTAAATATAAATCATGTTTTCATTCTGCTGTACAACCAAATGAGTATTTTGGGGAGGACACTGGACAGTATGACAATCCTTCTGGTGCAGGAAACAGTCGAGGACGCACAGCTAAAAAACACACACACACAGCTCATGTGAAGCTAAACATATTGACATGTTTCCCAGCAGGTCTAGCAATCTGCCAGATGAGAAAGGAGCTCACAGTTTAACACAGGCTTCAGCATCGGCCTCTCCAGCTGCAGCTGCGTCTTCGGTGGTAGTGTTGTCCTCACGTGGTGTGTTGGGAGGGTCTGCAGGTTCTCCTGTAAGTGCATCTTCGCTGCCTGGTTCTTTGTCACCTGATGCTTCGGGAGGTGCTTCTTCCGGTGGTGGATTGGAAGAGTCTGCTCCTCCTGCAGGTCCTTCTTGGCTGCCTGGTGTTGCACCCGGTGATGTATTGGTAGTAGAGTTTCCTTTCAAAAGCTCTACGTTTGCACCATCACTAGAAGCAAGTACATTTTCATTTTTAGCTGGAGACTCGGGGTCGGTGATTCGCTTCCCGCAGGGCAATTTCTTCTTTTTCCATGCCCAAATCACCCCCCCAACAGCCACAAGTAAGGCAACTACGATAACTCCAACAATCCAACCAACTGGCGAGGGCTTTGGTTCTTCCTTCTTGCAGAGTTTATTTGTAAATAGATCACTTTCTTTCTCACCTACTGGGTTCTTCATCTTGCAGGTGAAGGTCTTCACTTGTCCATGCTGTTTCTTGGTGATGGGCATGTCTCTACTCGACTCTTTCCACACTCCGTTGTCGGTCTTCCAGCTGTAAGTGACGGGTTCAGCCCCGGTGGTGTCCCCATCACATTTCAGGGTACATTGGTCACTTTCCTCGCTGCATGTCAGCGGGGAGATCCATATCTTCGGCTTGGGAACATCGGTGATAAATACAACGTTGTATGTCTCTTTTTGCACGTTGTTGTTAACCTCCACTGAATACACACCCTCTTCCGCTTTGGTCATTTTCTCCATAGCTAAACGTCCAGAGACTTTATCCAGTTTGATGTGTTCTCTGTTATGCGTCAAAGGAAGCACATTTTCCACCCATTCTGCCAGAATACTATCTTTATACTTCCACTGGATGATGGTGATCGGAACGGAAAGAGTAGGCCTCAAGACCAGCTTCACGCTACCGCCTTCCTTGAAGAACTTCTCCTCAGTAGAAGCAGAGCGAAGAGAGGCCACCACCAGCAGAGAAAACACCAACACTTTCTCCATTTCGTCCACGGATCAATACACGACTTTACGGATGTTCATAACAGATCTATAATGTCGTCAGTTCGCCGCCAAGAAGACACCGAGTTGCACTACACCCTTCCTCAACGCGAGAGAGAGTGGAAACGGAAGGGAGGGGCCCCAGACATGCATTGTAATGTTGGTGTCCAAGACAGTGCCTGATAAAAATTCGATAATAGGGATTTATTTATTATTTGTTATGTTTTACAATAAAGCAGCATATTGTAAAAATACAAACATGCACAACTATTTAAATACTCAAAATAATTCTAAGTAGAAACAGATTATAAAAGACATTTAAATAAAAACAAATATGTTTTCTCTACTAGCAGCTATGTGTGTTTCTACTTAGAATAATATGTATTATAATTGAATGTATCATTAACTATAATAAGATAATATTATATAGATATGAATGAGTTCTTTGACTTAATATAGGCTACTTAAAGTATATTTCGATGTTACTCCTTTTAAACTTTTACTTAAATCAAATATCTTATTCAGGATAAATGTAGTATGTTGTCTTTTATGTCACCACTGTCACTAACCCACCAACATTTATTTACGGGCTACCAGATCTGCTCGGGGTCCGTTACGCTTACCAATGACGTCACGCATTGGCTGTACGGCAACCCAAGAGGTAATAATAATAAAATAAAAAACAGGAAGTTAACCTAAATTACACTGCAACGAAAGTAACAAAACAATGTAATATCCTTTCCCGTTTCACAGAACACAAATTGGGTTGTTTACATAATTATGTTAACACTGGTGACATTTACGGGACACAATTCACTATATAAAGTGTTTAAACTTTATATATATCTATGGATCTGGTAGCCCCCCGAGCACATATGGTACTGACACCGGAATGGATCGGAAGTATTTTCCGAAAAGCCACTCGTTTCAAGACAATTTGTTGACAAAACTCGGGACAAACAGGCTAAAAACAGCAGAAAGGACCCTTAATATTTGTAACTCAAAATATACATGTGTTGTATATCGTGTAAGATAAATTACTTCTTTTGTAGGTCGCTTTCCGGTCACACCGGAGCATATTTGACCGGAGGACGTTATTTCCCGTAACACCAGTCAAAGCTAGGAACCGAAAGTGTGACTCAATCCAAATGTTTTTTTGAATGATCTAATGCAGGGTGTAGTCACGTACCAAGTGTGTTCCAGGACCAAAACTAGTTTGCCGAGAAGCCCATTCAGAATACTACATATTACAACATTGTGTTACAGAGGTGGATGCACATATGACAAGAGATACTTTTGTGCAGCTAGTAAAAGTGCATTTTAATGTCTGTATATGCTTTGTGTAGCTTAATTTAAATCATGAGGTGACTATTTTGTACTAATCTGGGAGGTATGTAAAGCTTTAAAATAAATGTAGTAGTCTTATGTGATATAAGTATGAAGTGTGCGGGGAAACAGAACTACTTTGGTATTATTACATTACGTTAAAAAAAGGTATTTTGTTTGGGAAACAGTTTGGTGTTTATGTAGTCTTTCCTGGCAGTTACATGCAGGTAGTAGTATTCGTTTATTTGTCCACGAGGAGAAAATGGGTTGCATCACATCACAAGGCATAAAAAGATAAAACATATGTCACTGACAACAACATAGACAGATTAAAAAGAACTGACAAAAAAAACACGAATATCAGTAGACATGACAAGGGGCCTATTACCTAATTTGCCAGAGGGGGAGGACAGGGCCAGGCCAGCTGGGTAAACAGTGCGTCCTAGCAATCATTGATTCAGGAGTTTGACGGCTTGTGGGACGAAAGACAGCCTTGATCTGTTATTTTTAAACAGAGGGGCACGATATCTCCGCCCGGATGGCAACAGGTCAAAAATAAGAGGCAACATGGTGCCTCAGGTCACTCACATTTTTAAAACCAAGCTTTCTAGACTATAAAATGAGATTCCTGACAATTTACTGGACAATGTTATGGCCCTCCGGACTGACTTTGTCTGTGCCTCAGCGGCGTTGCCGAACCAGCATCTGATGCCGAAGGAGAGCACACTTTCAATAAAAGCATGATAAAACATCTTAACCATTCTGTTGCCGACATTAAAACACAATAATTCACGTAAAAATAACATTCTTTGTTGAGACTTGGCATTTACTTTCTCAGACCACACATCCCAACTGAGCTTGTGGTCAAACACGACACCAAGATACTTGTACTCAGTGACACATTGTATAGGTTCCTTATTTAAAAAAAGTAGGGTTTTGTGCTTTTCTAAAATCTATTTCCATCTCCTAAACCAGGACGATGCAAATGGCGGCCCGTGGGCCAAATCCCGCCCCGGGGTGATATTGACTGGCCCTTTGAGTATAATGTAAAAAAGTAATCTACTTTTGTGCCTTTATTCCAGAGAGGGTGTTACATTGAGATATAGAGGGGAAGACTTTGCCTGAAAACTTCTGCGGGCTCGGGTTTGGAACTCACCTACTAGCTACTGTAGAGACACCTCCCGCCATTTATTGCATCTCTGCGTGAATGATTAGATAATTTCACCTAAATGATGTTGATGGTTAAATCAGCTTCACATGTAGGCCTACCGAGTTCTGAGCCATTTAGATCTCTAAAGGCCTTGGGGCTTGTTGTTTGATTTCATTAAACACAATGCATGCACTCCACTATGCTGTTGTAGTATTTACTGGATCTGAAGCTCTTCATGTGATTGCTCATATTTCAAGCCATCTTTTTCCCGGCCCCTTGCTTTGGATCATTTTCATCAACCGGCCCCATTCCAAACTAATTGAATAGCCCTGTGAGAACTGGCCCAACTTTGTTCAAAGTGTAGAAATACACCTAGCTAATCTCACCAATGGTTCACGGATTAACTTTTTGCATTGCGTTTGTTTAATTTGTTCACAACACTAATGTATGTACTATAAATTCATGATTCAAGTGCTTTCACTCTATACAAGAATCCCTGAAACAGCGTCTTTCTTATTGGTACTCTGAGAAAGGAAACAAACATGTCTGTCCTATGCAAGAGCTACCTCTTAGACCGGTGCACCATAGAGCATCCTGACCAAATTTGTCTTGTTTTATGTCTTGTAAATTGCGCTGTTGAGGAACCTGCAATGTAGGTATTTGGAAAGATCCTGTTGCTTCGCTTTCCAAAAAGTTTCGGCAATTCCTAGTTCTCCATTTTCATCAAACATGATGAATCCTTTATCCCTAGTACTCTATTGGAGTTAAAGGTAGGGTAGGTAAGAATGGAGAAACCAGCTCGAGTGCGCTAGAATTTGAAAGAACGCAGCCGAAAAAAATCTGCCACTTCCTTCAGCCTTCCTTACAGAGCCCCCCCTCCAACACACACGAACGCGCACATGACCAATGAGGGCACGAGATAAGTGTGTGCCCCGATGGAAGGCTGACAGGCAGGTAGGCCATCCAGTTACTTTAGCCGGGCCGGCTCAGATGATTGGTCGTGCTTTTTACAGCGCCACGGCTTCCACAGATGACATTTTGTTATGATTTATTGTCAAAGCACTTCAGATATTCATTGCTATCTGGATGTTAAGAGCATTCCATGGAATATAATGTTTTTAATAAATCACAAAAGTATAAAAAACAAGTATAAAATCTCTTTAATTCTACAAGCTACTTGGAAATGTCGAGACAACTACACTACTAAAACAACATTCATATTTAGAAAACAAAAATACAAACATAAAACCAACATAGGAAAAAGAATGATAATATGGATTAAGAAGAATATATTTTAAATGTTTTAGTTCTGAGAGCGGAGGGGCAGTCTGGATTTATGCGGCGTTGATTCGTTTTCTGGCACTTTTTGCTTCGGGGGGATCTTCATTTCCTTCTTGGCGCCTTTCTTGTGCTGTGAAACAAAAAATACCCTTTCATCGTTTTGATTTTTGAATGTGTAAAACAATAACAGAATTTTTTTTATAATAATGAAACATGAGAAGTCAGTGTTTCCCACAGATCTGAAATATACTTGTGGTGGTATCCGAGAACGGGGGGTGCTAGTGCAGGAATCCTGAAGTCAAATGTAAGACCTTTTTTAAGACCCTTTCCATACATTTTAAGACCTCATCACCACTTCAAGTTCTAACCGGTTACCTTGGCGACACACTTTACCTCACATTCACTATATACAGTATTGACTGTCCTTCCTCCTCATCTTCCAACCATTTGGACGCAGACTTGCATTTCCCCATAACGATGTTGCTTAGCAACCGGCGTAAACGGACCTTCGCGTGCAATCAAGCAGTGAGCATGCGATGTCCTGTTCAGGTGACGTCAAACCCAACGGGATGTCATAAATAAACTACACAGAATCACACTACACACCTACGCCATGACTACATTCAGGCAGACTGTAGAACACAACCTCTTTGGACACTTTGTATACTTATTGAAAACAAGCTACAAAATGTAAAACCTTGGAAAATGCCCTTTAATACTTTTTAATAGTCTTCATTTTTGCTAAATTTATTTATCAATTTGTAATACTTTTTAAAGACCCAGCGGACCCCTGAAATGGAGCTCGCTCATGAACTGTTCACCGGAGCCTCGCAGCGGACTTACAGCAGAGCGCATAAAGCAGACCCTTCACGCGATAGCAGAGCGAACAGGTACAGGAGGGGTAGTTAATCGATCGCAGGTGGCGTCGTGCTCGCGGACGGATAAGAAAAAAACTGAATGGGTCTTAAATATACTTTGGCGGACGTTAATGTACCTGGGCGGCCCGCACCAGTAAAGTCTATGTGTGGGAAACCCTGGAATTATTATACTATACCAACTTAAGCAGTGCCAAATTGATAAACAAAAATGTTACTGACTCTAAATTATATATAAACAAATAATCTACTTAATTACACACCCGAAAAGGGGTGGGAAGAAGTATTCAATCCCACCCCTTCTCCCAAAAACTAAATTATTAACATATATATATATATATATATATATTTTTTTAACACTAGCACCGCCAGAGATTTTTTTATACCTAAAACCGCCACCGGGGTCAAATTGACCCGGTATTAGAATGCATTGATTTTCAAGGTAAAAGTATTGCTTTAAAAAGAAAAATGGTCCTGTGGTATTGGTATTTTGACAAGAAATGTTGTTAAATTGTTTCGTTTATTAACACTACACCTCTCTGAAGAACCAGCACCTTACCGTGGTAGAGAGGTTTGTGTGCCCTGATGAACCTGGGGGCTGTGTTGTCTGGAACCTTGTGTTCCTGGTAGGGTCTCCCATGGCAAATTGGTCTCAGGCAAGGGGCCAGACTAAGATTGGTTCAAAAGACCTCATGAAAGGAAAAACAGGAAGTGAGGATACCCGGCCCGGAGGAAGCCCGGGGTCCCCTTCTGGAGCCAGGCCCAGAAGGAGGACTCGTCGGCGAGCGTCTGGTGGCCGGGCTTGCCACGGAGCCCGGCCGGGCCCAGCCCGAAAAGGCAACGTGGGCAACACCTCCGCTTCTCTGTCCCGCGGGCCCACCACCTACGGGAAACATCGATGGGGTCGGGTGCGCTGCCAGACGGGTGGCAGTGAAAGCGGAGGGTCTCGACGGACCAGACCCGGGCGGCAGAAGCTGGCTTTGGGGACGTGGAACGTCACCTCTCTGGGGGGGAAGGAGCCGGAGCTTGTGCGGGAGGTGGAGCGGTACCAGTTGGATCTGGTTGGGCTCACCTCTACGCACAGCGTCGGCTCTGGAACCTTACTTCTGGATAGGGGTTGGACTCTATTCTTCTCCGGAGTTGCTCAAGGTGTGAGGCGCCGGGCGGGTGTGGGGATACTCACAAGTCCCCGGTTAGGTGCTTCGTTGTTGGAGTTTACCCCAGTGGACGAGAGGGTCGCCTCCCTACGCCTGCGGGTTATGGGGGGGAAACTCTGACTGTTGTGTGCGCTTATGCACCCAACAGCAGTTCAGAGTATGCGGCCTTCTTGGAGACCCTGGAAAGAGTCCTGTATGGGGCTCCTGAAGGGGACTCCTTAGTCTTGCTGGGAGACTTCAACGCACATGTGGGCAATGATGGAGACACTTGGAGGGGCGTGATTGGGAGGAACGGCCCCCCTGATCTGAACCGGAGTGGTGGTTTGTTACTGGACTTCTGTGCTAGTCATGGATTGGCCATAACAAACACCATGTTCGAACATAAGGATGCTCATAAGTGTACGTGGTACCAGAGCACCCTAGGCAGAAGGTCCATGATCGATTTCGTTATCGTATCATCGGACCTGAGGCCGTATGTTTTGGACACTCGGGTAAAGAGAGGGGCGGAGTTGTCAACTGATCACCATCTGGTGGTGAGTTGGGTCGAGTGGCGGGGGAAGCCTCTGGATAGACCTGGTAAGCCCAAACGTGTAGTTCGGGTGAACTGGGAACGTCTGGAGGAGGCCCAAGGTCAGGAGGCCTTCAACTCACACCTCCGGCGGAGCTTTTCGGGCATTCCTGTGGAGGTTGGGGACATTGAACCAGAGTGGTCGGTGTTCAAAGCCTCTATTGCCGAAGCCGCGGCGGGGAGCTGTGGTCTCAAGGTCTTAGGTGCCTCAAGGGGCGGTAACCCTCGAACCTCCTGGTGGACACCGGTGGTCAGGGAAGCCGTCCGACTGAAGAAGGAGGCCTTCAGGGATTTGTTATCCCGGGGGACTCCCGAAGCAGTTGCAAGGTACCGACAGGCCCGAAGGGCAGCAGTCTCATCCGTGGCTGAGGCAAAGCAGCGGGTGTGGGAGAAGTTCGGAGAAGACATGGAGAAGGACTTTCGGGCGGCACCAAAGTTGTTCTGGAAAACTGTCCGACACCTCAGGAGGGGGAAGCAGGGAACCATCCAAGCTGTGTACAGTAAGGATGGGACGTTGTTGACCTCAACTGATGGAGTGTTGGGACGTTGGAAGGAACACTTTGAGGAACTCCTGAACCCGACAACTCCGCCCTCTATGTTAGAGGCAGAGCTGGAGTATGACGGGGGATCAACGCCAATCTCCCGGGGGGAGGTCACTGAGGTCGTCAAACAACTCCACAGTGGCAAAGCCCCGGGGGTGGATGAGATCCGCCCGGAAATGCTGAAGGCTCTGGGTGTTGAGGGACTGTCATGGTTGACACGTCTCATCAACGTTGCGTGGAAGTCGGAAACGGTACCGAAGGAGTGGCAGACCGGGGTGGTGGTCCCCCTTTTCAAAAAGGGGGATCAGAGGGTGTGTGCCAATTACAGAGGCATCACACTACTCAGCCTCCCCGGGAAAGTTTACTCCAAGGTACTCGAAAGGAGGGTCAGGCCGATTGTCGAACCTCAGATTGAGGAGGAACAATGCGGATTCCGTCCTGGTCGTGGAACGACGGATCAGCTTTTCACTCTCGCAAGGATCCTGGAGGGGGCCTGGGAGTACGCTTATCCGGTCTACATGTGTTTTGTAGACTTGGAGAAGGCGTATGACCGGGTTCCCAGGGAGTTACTGTGGGAGGTGCTGCGGGAGTATGGGGTGAGGGGGTCTCTACTCAGGGCCATCCAATCTCTGTACTCCCAAAGCGAGAGCTGTGTCCGGGTCCTCGGCAGTAAGTCGGACCCATTTCCGGTGAGGGTTGGCCTCCGCCAGGGCTGCGCTTTGTCACCAATCCTGTTTGTAATATACATGGATCGGATTTCGAGGCGTAGTCGTGGGGGGGGGGGGTCTGCAGTTCGGTGGACTAAGGATTGCACCACTGCTTTTTGCAGATGATGTGGTTCTGATGGCTTCATCGGTCTGCGACCTTCAGCACTCACTGGATCGGTTCGCAACCGAGTGTGAAGCGGCTGGGATGAGGATCAGCACCTCCAAATCTGAGGCCATGGTTCTCAGCAGGAAACCGATGGACTGTCCACTCCAAGTAGGGAATGAGTCCTTACCCCAAGTGAAGGAGTTCAAGTATCTCGGGGTCTTGTTCTCGAGTGAGGGATCAATGGAGCGTGAGATGGGCCGGAGAATCGGAGCAGCGGGAGCGGTATTGCAGTCGCTTTACCGCACCGTTGTGACGAAAAGGGAGCTGAGCCGGAAGGCAAAGCTCTCTGTCTACCGGGCCATTTTCGTTCCTACCCTCACCTATGGTCATGAAGGATGGGTCATGACCGAAAGAACGAGATCGCGGATACAAGCGGCCGAGATGGGTTTCCTCCGCCGGGTGGCTGGTGTCTCCCTTAGAGATAAGGTGAGAAGTTCGGTCATCAGGGAGGGACTCGGAGTTGAGCCGCTCCTCCTTCGCGTCGAAAGAAGCCAGTTGAGGTGGTTCGGGCACCTAGTTAGGAGGCCACCTGGGCGCCTCCCTAGGGAGGTGTTCCAGGCACGTCCAGCTGGGAAGAGACCAAGGGGTAGACCTAGGACCAGGTGGAGGGATTATATCTCTTCGCTGGCCTGGGAGCGCCTTGGGATCCCCCAGTCAGAGCTGGTTGATGTCGCCAGGGAAAAGAAAGTTTGGGGCTCTCTGCTGGAACTGCTACCCCCGCGACCCGACCACGGATAAGCGGGAGAAGATGGATGGATGGATGGATGGATTAACGCTACAACATAGCGTTTCGTGAGGCGGGTTGTTGGGTGAAACGCAAACAGCTGTTTGCTGCAGAGCGCAGCGCGAGCAGTCTCCCATGAGCGCACTCCTTCACTACAGACTGTCGCTATCAATCAATCTATCTCTCTCTATCTATAAGGAACCGCAGTAGACAGAAGGCGTTGCTATAGCAACACGTCATGTTTGTTTACACGCGGAAATCAATAGCGCAAAAAGGGGTGGGGTCAATATGACCCGCTGGGCGGAAATAGGTATAAATGGCAATTTTTGGGGCAATTTCTTCAATCTGACTTCATATTGACCATTTTTAACAACATAGGGTGCTACATAACACACTTTCAGGAAAAGTCACGGACTGGGAGACTTTAATATTTTATTGAAAAAAAGTTACATACAATAAAAAACAGCTCTGGGTCAAATTGACCCGATTGGCGGTTCTAGTGTTAAAAACATAAAACAACAAATAAAGTGCTCACCTTGAAGAAGGGAACGCGTTTGCCCTCGTTGAAGACGAGGTTCTCGTCGATGAAGGACGGCTCGGTGGCCAGACTCTCGTTGAACGTGCTCAGATCCTCCAGAGAGTCCTTCAGGGGAGACACAGCAGAATTAAGAGTTTATTTTATTTGTTCCATTATTTAAAATAAAAGCAGTTCTCCAGACATTTTATAGATTTGGTTTGAGAAATGCAGAATTGTTTTCTGTTAAATTAAATCTAACAACTCGGGTTCCAACAGCTTTTTAATACTTAGTCTGAATTAAATTGAAATTGTGGAAGGGTGTGAAGGAATTCCCAGTAGAAAACCGAAAATGAAACGTACGTGATCAACCAGGCTGTGTTGTTTCTCCTCCTCCTCCTCCTCCTTGATGGCGGCCTGCAGCTCCTCCTGCTGCCGCCTCAGGCTCTCCAGCAGCGCCGCGCGGCTCCTCGACCTCTCCAGCCGCCGGGGATACACAAACTCCCGACGCTGAGGGGTGGCACCTGAAGGCAACAGCAGAACAACTGTGAGTGACCGGGACACGTTCAAGGACATGGAAACACGAGACTTGGTACTTTATCACCATTCTACAAACAAATGACTTTGAGATAATTCATTTGTAAAAAGACCTTGGAAATTGTTCAGTGTTCTTTTTCTGTAGCAGAGTACTTTGCTTGTAGATGGGCAAATTACATTTTGAAAGCATGGACATGTTTTTCTCATAAATGTACAATTTTAATCTTGGAAAATGTAACTTTTATTATAAGTTATAATAATAATACATTTCATTTATATAGCACACTTTAAAAACAACGTCATCTCTAAAATAAAATAAATAAAATAGTTATATTGGCTGTAACCAACAGCTCCATAATTAAAAATGTCCCTTTGAACGACTGTATTTAAAGGTCACCAATCTTGCTATTTTTAGGCAGTAGCATACGTCTCCGTCTCAGACATATAAAAAAATATATATAAAAAACATGTCTATGAAGTGTTTTGCTCAAAATACCAAACAGATCACCCATTCTAGCCATGCCTCATATCCCTCCGTTTCACTTCCTGTTTCTAAAGCGCTGATTTGGGGTATAAAGCTTTTAAAAAATAAATAAAAGAGGAGGGGTCTGAGCTCATGCGGGACCCGGCAGCTACCGTCTAAACTAAATGCTGCCGTGATGAAACGCCATATCATGGATTATCGAGGATTCTCTCTGAAACAGTCTGGAGCTCAAAGGCTTTCTCTCTCGCCGGTTACACCACAAGGTGAGTTCCTTTCTACTTCCTGCTTCTTCACACACATGCTCTCCAGTACAGGTCAGCTCTGACGGAGCGTCCACACAGCGGCGTGCGTTGAAGCTTCCAACGCTTCTGCCCGTTCACTTTGAATGGGGTGACGTCACTTTTAGCCGAACTGCATTTTGGGAAGCGACGTGGAGCGTTGCTGCCTTCAAAAGTTGAGCAATGTTCAACTTTTGACACCTCGTCAGCCAATGAAATCCCGTTTATGCAAATCTGCCAGTACAAGCGCTAGCCAATCAAACCGCGTGTATGCTGGGAGAGACTACGCAGGTCATTTCCTCATATTCCAAAAAATGGAGGGAAAGTTCATTACAGCGGTCGTGAATCACCCGGTGCTGAATGATCGGTCTCTGTTCATCTACCGGGATACAAACCGGAGGAACCAGGCATGGAGGGAGGTGGCAGAGACAGTGGGTGGAACTGGTAGGTTTTCGCCTGTTTGGGGAGTTTATATCCAGTTTACTTTGTTTTAACATTGCTATTGCTTTGTATGTCGGGGGCGGGAGATTCATGTGATTGGTTGTTGGTCGCAAAAAATCCCCAAGCTTCAGACACGCCCACCTCCAGCCGCCAACGCACGCTGCTGTGTGGACGCTCCGTGAGTGTTAGCGATGCTAATGTAAACACCGACCATATTACGTCCAAAACAGTCGGGCATTGTTTCTGATAGCAACGTTTCTGATTGGGCCGTGGGTCCACATTTCAGATATTACCTCATATCGGACGCAAATCTGGATCAGCTCCGTTGTTCCCCCGTTTTTAGAGATTTGGGTACGGAGGAAAAGAGAGGGTTTTATTTCCTGACGCTGCGTGAGTTCCCCGACACACCGGGGACACATGGGGATGTATAGAAGAAATAAAAAGTGCATTTTGCACGATAGGTCCCCTTTAAAACACAGACCATGTAATAAACCCCTAATGTCAGAACTGAACACAGAAGTTGAGTATTCAAATGTAAGGACGTTTTAAAACAGAAAAAGGCATCCGGGTTAATAAAGCTCAGCGCAAGTTCAACCAGGAAACCCGTCTTTACTCATTCATTTACTTATTCCCAGTTTACTACTCTCTCCTCTCAATCAGTGATCGGGGCATCACTCCCCAGCTAAACCTATCACTGCGCTCTATTCCCACAAGCCTATCATAGCGCATTGCTAAACCTCTCAATCTGCCCTCTCCCCTTCCTCACAGTTGTCATTTCAGGCGACTCAACGCAGCCTCCTTCCTCCTTCCTTCCTTTCTTCCAAAGTCAAGCTTAAACCACTACTCTTCTGACCGACCTCCATCAATCCCTTCATGCCTCCACCACCACCAGCGTCTAGACCCCAGGGGGGGGGGTTCATCGGATCAGTTTTCCCCTCCCGAATGATAGTCCAGCACAACGGGGTCTATCACCAAACACCATTACATGCATCTGTGTTTTCCCGGCAATACATATACATCGTTACATCAACACTGTCTCCCGATTGAAATGTAAGTACCGGTGGGGACGTCCTGCTGCAGCTCCTCCTGCAGGAAGCCGGTCACCAGCTGCTGGCCCGTCTCCACCCCCCCCCTCAGTTCCTCCTGCTGCTGGCCCAGGACGTCCCGGTCCCTGCAGGTCTGCTCCTGCACCGCCTCCAGAGCGCGCTGCACCCCCGCCTGCCGACTCGTCAGATCCTCCTGAGCCGAGCGCAGCTGGTCCGCACAGCGAGTCTCCACGCTCTGCAGGAGAGGAGACAAGGAGCACGTTAGAAGAAGACGTCCCTTACAGCAGTGGGTCCCAACCTTTGTCAGTCAGGCGCCCCTTGTGCAATTGGATATATTTTCGAGCCCCGCCCTAATCCGGTTCCCACCCAGATTGGTAGAATTAAATTATATATAGTTGAACAAACATTACCTTTTCTCTGCTAATAATAACAACAAGACACAAAGATCCAACTCTAATTGTATATATTATTATGGATTGAACATGAACCAAAGTGCTTGTATTGGCAGATGATCCTGTGCCACTGAAATAATGAGGCCTAATTGAAACGATTACAAGTACTGCTTTTCCATCCGGTTCTTTAACAGTATTTTTATAGGCTGTTTTTAAGGGAAAAACTAAACAAACTAGAAGCAGAATTCACATTGATTCATGTTATGTATAGTGTGGATTATGGGCAGCTAGCACAGAAGTAAGTACTGTACTTATGAGGTACGTAAGTATTTCCACTTTTGCTTCTGTGTACTTCTACTCCACTACAATTCAGAGGTACATGGTGTACTTGTACTCCACTACAGTTATGTAATACCTTTAGTTACTCTACAGATGTGGATGAATGATGTGAAATATAATCAAGTCTTAAATCAGACTTTAGTTCCACCTGGAGTAAATTCACAAGCTACCCTGCAGTACACCGCTTTTACTTAAGTACTTGATCCGAGTACTTCTCCCACCTGACATCAGCCATTATAGATACTATGGCCATCTGAGTGTTTGTGGTTTGTTTTTAACTGTTTAATACAGTTAATTATTCAAAATGTCAGAGTTCCTTATTTTGAAACTGAAACTTGCACTACTGTTCAAAATAAATAACAACAAACCTGGAATTATGCATTTGGGACTTTTTTTTTGCTTTTCCTTGTTGTACCGAACCGTGACTTCTGTGAACCGTTACACCCCTACAAACGAGCATTGACCACATCGAGCGCTGTCGATTAGATTGTCACTTTTGAACGCTGTGTGCACGGCGCTGCAGTCTGTGAGCGAGATGCCCCGCCCCCGCACACAGACGAGAGAGATCTCACCGAACACGTTAGATGTCAAGAGAGATATATGCCTCATCATACTTTTGTTGATTTTGGCATTATAGCTGAAAGACTTGTCGTGGGCTCGTCCACTTTTCTTTTAACTGCCGGTTGTGTTAAAAATGTGTACATTTTATGATCAAAAATGCCTGCCTTACAGGGACATTTCTTTCTCCACTCTGTTGTGTTTACACAGAGGATATATACATGCACACACACCACCACATGCAGAGGAGAGGTGGCAGAGCAGAGAGGGAGCAGTTGGGACATGTTCTGAGTCTCAGGAGAAGCTTTTTGATGTGATAATGAAACCTAACACTTCGGTGTAATTACATCTGAAGACCCACAGGTACAGAGGTTTGGTTTTGTGTTTCACATTTCCTTTCAGAGTGCCTTTGTTTGGTTTAGAGACAGGTTTTGTTGTTATTAAGATTTTATATTTTTGCCTTGAGTTTTTATTCATTTAGTTTATCTTTTCCCCACATTATACATTCAGGTGAAGCATTTGTTCCGAGTGTTTTTTTAACTTTGGTATTAAAAAAAATCTAAATTTCACATTTTATATCAAATGTATTATAAATAATAAATGCATTAAATATTACAAAAATAAAGCCTAAAGACCAACAGCATCTGATTTCCTTTTCATTTAAAAGTGCATTTGACAGAGACAGATGTAGTGTATTTTTGAAAACCCATTTTGAGTTATTATATTTAACTATATTAAACATTTAGTTTGAGTCTTTCATGCATTTCGATTTTTCATTTACTTAGCTTTACTTTGAATATAATAACATTCCTAACCTTGAAAACACAACCGTTAAAATTAAGCATCATTGAAACTTTTATAAAACATACACTAATGCTAAAAATAAAATTTAAAAAACATACATTAAATAAAGAAAATGGTCTGCAACTGGATGATAGTCAGTCAGGCACAGAAAGCCTTTTGCCGATTAACAGATAAAAACAGAAAAAGGTGAAAGAGAACCCATGTACCTGTTGGAGGGTGTGCGCGTCACTGGAGGTCTCCCCCAGCAGCGACAGGTGTTCCTGGGCTTGCGTCTCTGCGTGCTCCCCGACCCTGGAGCTCCACTGGAGGTCCCGCTGCACCAGACCTGCAGACAGGAAGCGACGCCATCAGTAACCATGCCAACTGAGTGCACTTTAGATGTGATTTTTAAAAAAGGTCTAAATGATGCGTGGCGTACCGGACACGGAGCCGTGGAGGTGCGAGCAGTAGCCCGTCAGCTCCTGCAGCGCCACGTGCTTCTCCTGGGCGTTCAGACGCAGAGCGGAGGAGAGCGAGGAGGAGGCGGAGGAGAGGAGGTCCGTCTGAGCCGAGGCCTGCAGCTCCACCGCACCGCAGCCGCTGGACAGGACACACAGAACAGGTGAGTCGAGGCTTTTATTGTCATGGAATATAGCTACAGTGTAGTTATGACGATGAAAATCTGAGGTCACAGGCTCCTCCCACAGTGCAACATAATACAAGAGATAAGAGTGCAAGTAAATACAAATAAAATAGAATATAATAGTGCAAGAATAGTCTATATACAAGTAATTGGAATATGATATATTAGATAAATTGTTTTATACGTTTTTAATTTACAACTTTTATTTTTGTTATAGAGAGGCGAAGTCCCTCCCCTTCCGGTGGAGCTCCATGGGACCTTATTTCGGAAAAATTATTGAAGTCAATGGAGAGAGAAAGATTATCTTTCGATCCCGTTTGAATTGTGCCACGAATTACACACATGATGTTTGTCAATTTAAAAGATAATTTTACAAGTCAAAAAAATCTAAATGTGTCGTAAAACTGTGAAGTAACACTGTGTTTGTGTGAACCGCTCAATGAACTACATCTCCCGTCTCGCACCACACACCAAGATGGCCGTCACGTTGGAACATTTCACTGATTTCTTTCAGAACGAGGCAGAAAGTATTAAAAGAGGTGAAAATCACTGCAAGTCTGGGCACGTTGAGAGCTGTGCATACACACAAGGGGAGTAACGGCCCGTCGACACGGCCGCGAAGCTTCTGCCCATTCACTTTGACGTCACAGCAATGTTCAACTTTTGAAGCTTCGATGGAAGCGTCAGCCAATCAAATCATATGCCAGTAAAAGCTCTAGCCAATCAAACCGCGTGCTTGTGTGTCCGGGGCGGGAGATTCATGTGATTGGTTGGTTGCTTCAGACACGCCCGCCGGCAAGCTTCAACGCACGCCGCCGTGTGCACGCTGCGTTAGTCGGTTCCGTGAGAGCCAGCATGCGGGACCGGGACTCTGGGATTTGTAGTCTTTCTAGTTGCGTATTTTTCATAGTCTTATATTTCAGCAGTTTTACGACAAACTGTGACTTTTTTTACATGGAAATTATTTTTTAAGATTGACAAACATCATATGTTTAATTCGTGGCACAATTCAAACGGGATCGAAAGATAACTTTTCTCTCTCCATTGACTTCAATACATACTTTTTACGAATAAGGTCCCATGGGTCGGCAGTAGAAGGGCGGGACTTCGCCCCTATAGTATTATTATATATAGCACTGAACAATTTTTATTTTTGTCTATTTATTTACACGCATATAACAAGGTGCCAGCGCAGGACAAGTGGATAAAAAGAGAAAATAATTGCTGTTACTTTAATCTTGTTTTATTTATATACATTATTTAGTTAACGGTTATTTTTACTGCTTACTTTCTTTGTGGTCTTAATAATAACCCTGGTAAAACTTATAATCGAATATATAGTATTTATTAATGTGTTCATTTACATTCGTTATATATTTACTCACATGACATGGTGCCAATGTCAAACAAGTGGATTTAAAAAGAGGAAAATCATTGTTTTTTACTTTAATCCGGTTTTGACCCTGGGTCTTTGCGGATATTTTTCCCCTCCTCGTGTGTGTGTGTGTGTGTGTGTGTGAATGTTGTGCTGCGCCTCGGTTCCCCTAGGCCTGGGCGTAACAATCTTGTTTTATTTATATATCTTTTGTGTTAACAGTCGCTCACTTTCTTTGTGTTTTGAATAGTAACCCTGGTAGAACAACAGAACCTCCAGGTGTTAGTGTGCGTCCCACCTGCTGATGTTGTCCTGCAGGAGGGTCAGGGGTCTCTGCAGAGCGCTGGAGGACGAGTGCAGCCCGCTGAAGTCGCTCTGCGTCTCCATGGAGATCAGACCCAGCTGATCCTGTAGGAACTGCATGGTCTGCTTCATACCCTGAGAGAGGCAGGACCACGGCGATGTCAGCAAAATCATTTGTTTATTTACAGTTATTTGCTAAACGGGTAGCAATGAGTCGGACCAAAACATTTCAGACGTGTGTATCTCACACGGCAACTTGAATTCATGTTCCTTTGTTATTCATGTTTTATGATCTTTGCTTTTAAATGAGTGTTTTTAATGTTTCTTAATCAGGGTAGATGCAGGAATCCTGAAGTCAAGTGTAAAACCTTTCAAGACCTTTTTTAAGACCCTTTCCACACATTTTAAGACCTCATCGCCACTTGGAGTTTTAACCGGTTACCATGGCGACACACTTTACCTCACATTGACTATATGCAGTATTGACTGTCCTTCCTCCTTATCTTCCAACCATTTGGACGCAGACTTGCATTTCCCCATAACGATGTTGTTTCATTCAGGCAGACGGTAGAACACAACCTCTCTGGACACTTTATATACTTACTGAAAACAAGCTGGAAAATGCCCTTTAATACTTTTTAAGACCCCGCGGACCCCCTTAATGTCTTTCATTTTGTGAAGCACTTTGAATGGCCTTGTATTGAAAGGAGCTGGATAAATAAACTTGCCTTGCAAATAATATATTTGATCACGACTTGTTATGTATGGTCAGAAAGAAAATGATCCTCGCATCTATGAGTAGGCATGAAGACAATTATTTCTTATGTTTTAAAGCATCTTAAAAAGGCACATCAAACCCGGCACCTTGTACGTATATTATCCAAAAACATGTATTCTTATTTACACATTTATGAACATTGATCTTATATGTGAATTTGTTGAAACCTCATGCACGTTCTGGTTGGTTGCAAGTTGAAACTAAATCCAAGTCTAAAAATCAGCCTCTTAAAATCAAATCGGGAGCTTCCGAGTGAAGGCGTCTCACCGCCTGGTGTTTGTCCTGCGCCGCTTTGATCTGCTCCTGCAGCTTGTTGTGTTCGTCCTGCAGCGAGCCGAGACTCTGCAGCGCCTCCTCTCTCACCCCCCCCAGCTGCCCCACCAGCCCGCTGAGGACCACCGCCAGCTCCTTCATCGCCTCCACCTGAGAGCGGGGGACAGAGAACGGTGCACGTGAGATACTAAGTGGAGAAAAGTCATGAATAGAGTGGTGCAGGAATGAGTCCTGAAACCAGGAAGTGAGTTAGCATGTTACCACTTCCGGTCAAGCCCCCAGGAAGTGCGCCGGTCTGTGAGGAAAACATTAGTTGTGGACAAACGGCGGTACTACACTTCCGTATCGGTCCTCAAGTTGTAAAATGTGCTAATAACGTTATTCTGAGTTATTTTCCTCGGCTTTATGAACGCGCATCTGAGAGTGGGAGCTCGGGGGCGGGGCTTAAGGGGCAACTCAACTGTGCATGCTCTGTGAGCGCACATACGGGTACTTTTGCGCTGACGTCGTGTGACTTGAATTTTGAATTGAGCCGTCCCTTATACTATCTCTTAACGTCTCCCTGCCGACAGGGACACCCCTCCTGGCATGGCCCTTGGAAGATGCGGCGGTGTTTTTGTTTTTTCCGTCACCGGAACACGCTTTGCTGGCAGCAAAAAGAATCCCACCAGACTCCTTTGCCCCGTCAACAGAGGGATGTCCTTGTCTGTCATTTAAAGCGATAAAAACTCTCGATCTTCTCTCAAATTATTACATTTTGGGGACGTCCTCGGCTCGAGTTCAGGGCGTTACGAGTTACAAGAGCTTCAAATGACGGCAAGACGCCCCCCCCCTGGCAGAAACGCTGGTACTCGGCTGTAGTTCCTTTATAGCAGGGGTGTCAAACTCAATTTCACCACGGTCCACATCAGCATTATGGTTGCACTTACAAGGGCCGGTTGTAACTTCAAGACTATATAAAAATGCATATATAAATATGTTATATATATAAAATAATGTTATTGCCTCTGCATTGGATTATTATCGGACAGGGTAATAACTTCATAATTAACTACGTCTGAAAGCAGAAGTCTAGGGAAAATAATTGCAAGTCTCTTCAGTGAGCATGTCACAAAATGATTTAAAAAGAAAAAAAGTGAAATCTTGAAATAAAAGTCTAATTCTGAGAAAAAAGTCAAATGAGAGATGCATTGTGGGACATGTAGTTTGTGTGCTTCTGTAAATCAGCCTGTAACCGTTCTTTGCAAGCTCTTGTGGGGCCGCATAAAATGAAGTCGCGGGCCGGATTTGGCCCCCGGGCCTTGAGTTTGACACCCCTGCTTCATAGCATAACGTTAGCATTTTGCTTCTGGTGATTAGATTTATGATTCGACCATTATAAAAGTAGGGTAGACATGTGGAGATTATCTGGCTGAACAAAACGTGCATTTATCAAATGGGTTCGTTTTCCACAGACCTTGTTTTTTTACAATATTCAAAAATCTTATGGAGAAATCCCGTTGTTTGTCTGTCGAGGGAACCAGCAGCTTACTTCCGGGTCGGTCTACAAATACGTCATCACTGCACCGCTCTATTGTATCTATATTTGATTAAGCAGTTGGATATATTTCATTTTATTTAACTTGCCAGTTTTTTACTTTTTGATTTCTATGCTACATTGTGTGTAATATTTTTATTTTACATCTTCATTTCTCAAACATACTTGCAATAAACCTGCATGCAAGATGTTTACGAAGAGCTTCAATCAGACAGACAATAGACGGGAAACAAACAGATTTCTAACTGATATCTTTCAATTAATTTCGTTTTTAAAAAGAAATATAAAAAGGCCTTTCTTCAAATTTAAAAACTGATCGACACCAAAGAAATAAATGTTATGAAAAGCGATAAATGGGACTAAGTACGTTTTCAATGTTTCAACTTTACAAATAGTGCTTCAAACTATTTGGAACAGCCCTTAAAGCTTAAAAAAACTACTTAATTTGTATCTCTATTGAAAGAAAGCTAGTGTAAGAAGATGATAACAAAGACGAGAAGTAAAAGAACAACATTCATTCATCCATCAGAGCTTTTTGTGGAGCCCAGCGGTGTGTTTGGATGTGGAGGAGGAGTTGAGGAATCTTGACGGAACCACATTTCATCCACATTTTACTCAAAATTTGGACTCACCTTGTCGGCCAGATCTCGCTGCGTCTCCACGGTAACCCTCAGAGTGTCGCTGAGCTCCTTCACAGCCGACACACCCATCAGAGTGCGAGTCACCAGCACCTCCTCCATGTCCTGCCGGTGCTCCTCCTGCACACAGAGAAGTAGAGAAACATTCGATACGTTTGTCTTCGATCCACCTGCCAGCTCCGAGTGATTACCCGCACCGATAAGAGTCAACGTCTGAGGAACATTTACCTTCTCTGAATTCATTTAACAATATTTATAGATGGATGGGAAATGTTTGGGTTGCAGCAGTATCAAAAACACAAGGCAATGTACATAAGAGAAACTAAGACACGGAAACAAACAGCCCAATATATTTCAGAAATAGAAACAAAATAGCATTAGAAAGGTTTGATGCATTTATGTAGGCCAACCCGAGTGTTTGCTCTCCGGCTCCCTCAACAAAAAGCCATTAAAAACGTAGAGGCAGACTCATTCAGCTACTTATAAGCAACCCCTTTTCTAAAAACAGAACGTTATCCCAGACGAATCTTTAAAGAACCAAACCTTATCTTTAAGCTCTCCCGTGTTTGAGACAAGGAAGCCGGGAGTGCTACAAAAGCTGCCATATTCTCAATTTTTAAAACGTATTCCTGCAGAAATGTATAACCCCATAATAAAAGCAGCTTCACACCACAGGCACAACCCTTAAGGACCCCTCCTGTGTGTCGAACAGGGAGAGGGCCCTGAACTCACCAGCAGCTGCAGCAGGCTCTCCTTGTCCTGCAGACACAGCGCCTCCTGCTGCTTCACTTTGTCCTGACAGCGACTCACGCCCTCGGACACCAGCTGCCCGACCCCCCCCACGAACGACTCCACGGTGGTCAGAGCGCCTTTTAGCGCCGCCTCGTTCATCACCACCACGCCGTCTGGACAGAAAGACAGAAACACGTCATTATAACTAAAACCACACGACTATTATTGGTCACTTTTAGTATTTTGTTAGATTTCCTCAACTTTATTATTTTCTCCTGTTAGTCTGTTCTTGGTTATAATTGTGGTTTAAGTATTGTACGCCTTCAAGCGAAGGTCAACTATGTATGGATTGTCAATTGATGCACAATAGCAGAGTTCCCGTTAGCCGGTAATTACCGGACTACGACCGGTAAAATGTGCTGAAGACCGGCAAATCTAAATCTCTCCGGTCAAAGCGTCCGTTCAAAAATAATTTCCCCTTAGCGCAATACCACATCGGTTGCGCAACTTGCGCCACTTATGTGACAGACAAGAATAGTCAACTCTAATGTCTAACACTTAATGTGGAGAAAGAGATGTCCTGGATGGGTTGATTGTGCGTTGATCTGTTGGTAATGCCTCGTGGTTCCGGTGGGCATGTAAACAAATGCATAATGCTGCGCTATACATTGTGGCCTCCCTCACCCGGTTGCATAGCGACACTTATTGTGTAGGTGTCTTTTAATAAGCAGGTAGTCTATCATTAGCTAGAACCAGCTGGATCTGATCGATATGGACATAAACGCGAGTGAAGTCTGATCTGACGGGAGAGAGAGATCAGCTGCTGCTGACGAGTCGACACGCAGCTCTGCATGATCACCTGCAGCGGTGAGCGGACAACACACACTTCAGGTTAGAATATCACACGTCGCTATTTTAGTTACCGTACTTTTCGGACTTTAAGCCACGACTTTCCCCCCCCCCCCCCATTTTCTTTGTACAGCTAACGGCCACTAGGGAACCTCCTAAATCTATGGATTTTACAGGTAAAATTAACCACCTTTAACGCTACGGGCTCTAGGACCGGTCCGCGCCCGCCACCTTTAAGGGGCGGGCTCCAGCAGGAAAAGCTGGAGGCCGGAAAAGAGTGAGACAGGTAGCGCGCCAAAGTAAAAGTGGAACCGAGAGACAGAACGAGAGCAAGACAGACGGACAAGTTAGCTGCTGCGGCTTATATGCAGGTGCGCTTTATAGTCCGGAAAGTACGGTACCTCTCAAACTACCTGAACTAGTTATAGATATGTTTAGTTTTACTGTCGGGTCACGGACTGACGGGCTGTCAGGAGAGGGAGAGCGCTCCGTTTATTATTCCTGTGTTATTGTAGTTACTGTTCGCTTTTGAATAATGTAGTTAATCTACTATGATTAGTTTGTTTAATATCGAATCACCAATTTGTTTTAAAGCTCAATAAATAACAAAGAAGACCTTTGGCCGGCACTTTTCTCATTTTGTCCGGAAGATTTAAACTTTAACGGTCATGTTGACTGGCGGAAAAATATTCTAACGGGAACTCTGTACGATAGTAGAGACTAAGCTGAACACCAGTAGCTTTGAACAATGTACCAAATGTCTTTTCTATGTGTCCCTGTTTCTCCTCTGGCTACACATATATTTGTACTTAATTAAAAAGAGAAATAAAATGTACCAACAGTGTCCGTGACAAGCAGACATACATGTCGGACTCTGAAAATGCAGGATTGCCTCCAAACATTTTGAGCACCTGCTCCAAAGAACACTTTTGGATTGAAATGGCATTTTAAATGTGTGGGAATAACTCCACACGACGACCGTCTCTCTGTCGGACCCCCTGCTGCTCTGGGCTCTCACCGATGGCCTGAGAGTAGCCGCTCAGCATGTGCTGCTGTTTGTCTCCGTGCTCCTGAACGCAGCGCTGCATGCTGCTGAACGCCCCCTCCATGCGCTGAGAGAAGCTCTGCTGGATCTCCCCGTTGTGCTGCTCCACCTGCAGAACAAAGCACGTGCGTTAGTTCCCGATTTAAAGTAGCAGACTGTTCAGTCGTTGATCAGACGGACTCGACGCATTGAAGGAAAGATATTTGACCTTTTTCTTCCTGTCCAGCTTTTCATGCAGACCCGAAACGTCGCTGGTGCTGGCGTCGACTGTACTCAGCAGCTGGAAGATGATACGAAACATTTTAAATTAAAACTTTGGGGTAAGTACTCCCTTAAAGGGGTCCTATCATGCAAAATGCACTTTGTGATGTCTTCTCTACATCAACATGTGTCCCCGGTGTGTCGGGGAACTCACGCAGCGTCAGGAAATAAAACCCTCTCTTTTCCTCCGTACCCAAATCTCTAAAAACGGGGAACAACGGAGCTGATCCAGATTTGCGTCCGATATGACGTAATATCTGAAATGTGGACCCACGGCCCAATCAGAAAATTGCTATCAGAAACAATGCCCGACTGTTTTGGACGTAATATGGTCGGTGTTTACATTAGCATCGCCAACACTCTAGGGATGCATATCGTTGACTTTTTTACGATACCGATACTCAACCGATACACATCGTGATACTTTGAAAATGTATCATCCCACAATTACTCCCACGAAGCGCTTTACGATATAGTTAACATGTCAAATGAATATTACATTCAATTGTGGGACTTCTTGGACCTTGTAGTGCTGAACAAACAATGAAAGGTACATAAAACATATGAAGAAAACCGATTATGGAATATCTTTTATAACACATCAGGTGTGCCGCGTGAATAGCACATCTTGTCGATGCAAACAGACGTTATAATTAATGTTAAACCTGAGATTCGACCAGAGAACAAATACATAATAGAATAAAGGTCATGAGATCTCGGCATTGCACAAACAAACAAATCTCATCCTTAAAATCAACATTTGCCTGAGAGAAAACAAATCCCATCACAGTCCATTTGTGGGACTTTTACCTTTCTAGTGTCGAACAAACAATGAAAAATACATAACGTATGAAGAAAAACGATATGAAATCTAATTTATAACACACCCGCCATCACGGGCCACGGACTCACTTTTAAAATTTATTTAAACATGTTTTTTTAAAGTATCGAAACCGGATCTGATTTCAGTACGGTATACCGTAGCCACCGGTATCCGGTATTTCGGTAATACCGGTATGCATCCCTATAACACTCAGAGCTAACCTGTACTGGAGAGCATGTGTGTGAAGAAGCAGGAAGTAAAAAGGAACTCAACCGGCGAGAGAGAAAGCCTTTGAGCTCCAGACTGTTTCAGAGAGGATCCTTGATAATCCATGATATGGCGTTTCATCACGGCAGCATTTAGTTTAGACGGTAGCTGCCGGGTCCCGCATGAGCTCAGACCCCTCCTTTTTTTTTTTAAAGCTTTATACCCAAAATTAGCACTTTAGAAACAGGAAGTGAAACAGAGGGATATGAGGCGTGGCTAGAATGGGCGATCTGTTCGGTATTTTGATCAAAACACTTCAAAGACATGTTTTTTATATATTTGTATACATATTGCCTACAAATAGGTGCACTTTAAGTAGTGTGTACCTGTCCGGCAGTGTTGTACAGGGACTCCTGCGCCGCGCCGAGCTCGGAGCTGATAAACTCCTCCTCAGTCAGCTTCTCTTGGGTCTGCAGAAGATCTTTACTCGTCTCCTCCAGCCTGAAAACAACAACAATTATCATGTTAAAAATAAAGAAAATATCTACAGCGCCATCGTTCATAATCTTTGGATCAGTCACCTCTGCTGCTTCTCGTCCAGGTCGACGCTGCACTGCTCCAGCCTCGTTTTACTGTCAACAAACAGCTCATTCACCTGCAGACGGGAACCCAACCAATACATCACGGACACCATTACACGTTGTTACTGTCGTTGAGATGATGTTAATCCCCGTCTCACGTACCTTCTTGATCTCCTCCTCCATGGCGGCAATCCGGTCGATGTACTCGACCGAGTGCTCCACATGAGAGCTGATCTGAATCATCATAGACCTGAAACACACACACACACACACACACACACACACACAGTTAACACACAGCTAGCATCAACATATCATATTATCTAAAACAGTGTTTTTCAAAGTGGGGGCCCCGACCCCCTGGGGGGCCACCAGGGGGGTCACGCAAAGTTTGAGGGAAAGGGGATTTTTTTTTTAAGTTACATTTTTTTATATATGATATTAATAACTACTTATCTATCAATCTTTGTGTCCTCCTTTGATGCCAATCTTTTAATATTTTTTATTTATTAATATTTTATTTTATTGTTTTTAAATCTTACGACTGCCCTTCAAGCCAATCAGAATCGAGCTGCCGCTACTGAGAGTGAAACTGAGTATTAGCTCAGCTTTTGGAGCAAGTGAGAGCTAGAGAACATTTCGCTCTGCAGCTGGATGAGAGCACGGATGTAG
The DNA here is from genome assembly GCF_902827115.2 of Pseudochaenichthys georgianus. Classification (NCBI taxonomy): domain Eukaryota; kingdom Metazoa; phylum Chordata; class Actinopteri; order Perciformes; family Channichthyidae; genus Pseudochaenichthys; species Pseudochaenichthys georgianus. The sequence goes on along the minus strand of NC_047517.1, from coordinate 37,170,337 downwards.
CAAATATTGTTGTTTAATATATGAATATAAATATGTTTATTGATAATATTACTGTTGAATATTATATATAATATTATTACGGTATAAATAGCTTTCAAAAATGCTAAAAATATGTTAATTGTTCATATTACTGTTCAAAATTATATAATATTAGAAAGACAGAAATCACTTTAAAAATGCTTTAAAAATATGTTTACTGTTGATATTACTGTTTAATATTGTGTTAAGAATGTTTATAACAGAACACACAATGAATGACAAACAAAAGATAAATACAAAAAAAAATTAGAACAATAACTGATTATTAATTATTAATACAAATATATATTGAGAAAATGTATTAAGCTGTGTGATCAATTTGTCATATTCTCCATCATAATGTACTCATCATTTACCAAAAAATATATGGTCCCCGCCAGAGGATAATGCTATATTGGGGTCCTTGGCATGGCAACGTTTGGGAACCCCTGATCTAAAGGACAATGCCAAACGAATGAACTGGTGTTTGTCAAGTTGACCTACTCGTAGTTCTCTGAAGACAGATAGACTCCGTTCTTGTCTCGAGTCGCAGCCAGATCTCGCTTCAGACGCTCGATCTCCTCCGTGTATTCCTGAAGGGACAGAAACACAAGTCAGTATATTCCTTAAAAAGCTGTTTAAAATGTACATCCAAGACATTTCTGGAAAAAGTAAATCGTTTGTTTTTCTTGTGTGTCAGTCATCCACACCAATCAGAAGTGCTGTGCTCCACATGCACCAGCCATTGTTAACCAATCAGAAGTGGCCCATGATAGAAGGTGATAGACGGATTGATCCAATCACCTGCCAAGTGCTTCTGAAAGTGCCTGTCCTTTCCAAATGGCTTCCAGTGGAGCTTTAGATGCTTTGGTGAAAGCATCCGAGTCAGGTTAGTGATGCTCCATCACATGTTTCTATGACAGGGAGAATCTGAAACTGAAGCTCGACTTTAAAGCAACGGAAGTTTCATGTAAGTTTAGTTATTTCACTCGTAGCTCGGGCTGCGGGGTGCTAGAGACGGGAGCACGTTGATACGACCTTCCTAGCCGGAGGTATGGCCGCATTTTACAATAAACTTCCGTTGGGTCGCTTAAAAACAAATATCGCAATATCTGTCAGAAAAATCACAATTGGATTATTTCCCAAAATCGTGCAGCCCTATTTGATAATCGATGAATCTATCGATTAATGAAACGATTAATCGACTATTATGCCTTGCACAATTTCTCAAACTCTCTGATTTAGCCATCAACTTTTAGATTTCGCTTGAGGTTGTTTTAGGCATGTGGAAACTAACAATGAAGACAATAAAGATGAATACTTGATTCAAATACATATTATTAAATTAACTAAACACATTGTTTACAAAATTAACATAGCTTTTTATTTAAATTAAATAAATAATATTTCACATCAAAAGAAACAAATCATATTAAATAATCTGAAGACAGAACTGTGAACAGAATAGCTGAAACTTTAACAAAATAAATAACTCAGTTTCCTCTAATCATTAACCCATGTTTGCATAATGTAGTTACTCCGTGTGTAGCTGCTAGCATGCAGAACACCTGACGTGGAAACGTTCCTCGTGGACGGGGCTACAGAGCTGCTAGAAAGACAGTGGAACCCGGTGCATTCCTCCGTCTGGACGTGGAGAACTTTTGCTAAATGTTTAGCCAAATCGACACGGGTCAAGTTTAACCACACCTCGGAGCGCTTCTCTCCACCGCCGCGTGTGTGTAAACCGCCCCGCCCACTCGCACACAGACGGGGGAGAGAGATCTCTCGTCTGGATTGGAAAGGTCGAAAATACATCAGGCGCATTTTTTTGTGTTTTTGCATTTTAGAAACGAGTCGGCGACACCGAGACTGAGAGATAATGTTTTTGTAGCAATAATCAGGGGGGCACATCACTTTCTTAGTGAGTTACTCAGATGAGTACCAGGAGACAGCGTGTGGTACTCGCCCCACACGAAGCGTGGTCCTCCATTGACTGTTAACAAGGAACACGTGTAGACGAAATATGTGTTTCGTTTAGATGTTTTGAGGTACGCAGGTGACACAAGTGACGTTACGCAATTCAGATTTTTGCCGTGCATGCGTACCAGTGTGCACCCCTGGCAATACTACATTTAAATATCTCCAGTACCGATAAAAAGACCGATAACGTTGGAGCTTAACGGCGCGTAAAACACACACGATGACGTCACCAACGAATCAACGACTGAATTAGTTGGCAACTAATTTGGTCATCGATTTTAAACGATAGTTGTTGCACTCCTAATTTCCATCATAGCAAAATGCCTAAAAACGTTATCATTTGATTTGTTCACCGGTTTTCGTATAACAATCCGTTGATATGACGTTCACTGCCTCCAAGTATCTTTTAGGATAGGTTTTAAAATCATTTTACTTATTTGCAAAACTCTTGATTGTTGCTATATATTTCATTTAAATAATTACAGACTCTTAGATTCCCCGCTGTAATTTCCATTACTATGAAATCTACCTTGATGAGCGTCCTCTTGGTGAGTTTCTGGTTGACCTCGGGTTTGTTCATGATGTTTTTGGCTCTGCTGGCGTACTCCAGCGTGCTCAGAGTCTCCTGCGCAGACGGACAGAACAGAAGTACAAGAACAATGAACATCCACAGAATAAAAAGTATCCATCTCAAAGCAGGCATGCAGAGACGCCGGGACGTACCTCCAGGTTGCTGGAAGACGGCGACACGGTGGCGATGATGGAGGTTTTTGTTCGTCCTCCCAGAGAATCCTGCAGGATGCGGGTCAGCTTCGACTCTCTGGGGGAACAGCAGATCATTTATCCAAGTTACAACTAAATCACAAAAATGATAATAATAACTATAAACACTATATTGTCCGGCAGCGGCTCAGTCAGTAGGGGCTTGGACTGGGAGCCGTAGGGTCGCCGGTTCAAGTCCCCGACCAGACCTAAAATATGGAGAGTGGACTGCTACTTGGAGAGGTCCCAGTTCACCTCCTGCCCTGCCGTGGTGCCCTTGAGCAAGGCACCGGACATCCCTCTCCGCCCCCACTCCCACTGCTCCCCGGGCGCTGTACAATAGCTGCCCACTGCTCCTAGTGCTAGACTCCTGGTACTATGATGGGTTAAAAGCAGGACACATGTCACTGTGTGTGCTCTGCATGTGTGAGCATTAAAGAGGGGTTCATCCCTCCAATTCTTTCTATATAATAACTAATGACTATTATCATGTTTATATAAAAATAGGATGAGAAATTAAACTTGTCTTGTAATCTGAACTTGTAGGAATGAATTTTACTTGATTATTTTAACACTGGAAATAGGTGTATGTATGTAGGTGTAAGTAGTGGCGACTCGTCATCAGCCCCACCTAGTGGCAGAAAGTAATGCAAATAATAATAATATGCAAAACAAATGCATGTTAAAATATATTTTAAGATCATGTTTAGTCATCTGATTCGTCTGTACGTTGCTGTTTTAGTCTGTGTTCTTCTAATTAGTGTCTACAGTGTGCCTATTGAGCCGTTTTGAGCGATGTGGGGCAAGCCCCGATCCTGCCCCTCCCTCTCACTGTCAAAGTGAATGGGTGCTGTAAAAACTACACTGCGCATGCTCAGAGTATTTTTCTATTCAATGTGTGCGGCAAAAAAATAATTACCAGTGGGGGCACGGTGCTGACGTACCTACCAAACGTCATCTCATAATTCAGAGAGCTGATTGGCTGCAAGTACGTGTGCCGCGAAAAGTGTAGTTGTGAAGAGGAGACGAGAGAAGTTAATTTTATGTCATATATTTAGTTGATCTTCTGGGTTTTGCCTAAAGGCTATTGCTCTGCTGGATCGATTGATATTGTGACCTCGCTGATGAGTGTCTGTGTTTTCCTTATATTGATCTGTGTGAGTATTTAATTACAGAATTATCTTTTTATCCTGCAACTGGATGACTAACAACTAAGATATGCATTCTTCCCTCTACTACTTTTGTTTGTTTTGCGGATGTATAAACTGTCTAATTGTTGAAATAGTAGAATAAAATAATTAAAAAAGTTCATTCATGGGGAAACCTGAGAAGGGTTCGTTCAGTTGCAAAAAAACGATATCCTTTCCACCCATCTCCCTGATTGGCCGAGCGTCTCTACCTGTAGGGGATGTGGGGGCGTTTCTCGACCAGCGCCGTGATTACGCGGCCGAGCGTCAGCAGAGATTGGTTAATGTTCCCCGCCTCTCGAGCTCGTTTATCCACCGCTCCCGAACGCCCGATGTTCTCACTGCCGGCGAGATCCACCTGGAGGGGGAGGGGAATAGAGACGAATAACTTTAGTGACATTTAAAAAAAGGGGAAGTCATATAATATCATAAACGTTATTGTTTACTTTCTCCGTCTTTATATGTAGATATTACTTTTTCTCCGTTAATCTCCGCCACGTTGTTTCCATAGCAACAACAACTTCCTGTCAACAGCACTAACTCTCCTTCAAAATAAAAGCATGTCCATAAAAAATAGGAAAGCCAAGCCAAATTACACTTGAGACATAACTGCAACGAAAGTAACCAACAAAATATCCTTTTCAATTTCAAAGAACACAAATTGGGTTACATTAACAAATAACTATAAACCACAATACTGTAGAATAACAAAATGAATGCCGTGAATAAACCGAAATACACGTGTTGCGCTGCTGATTACTACGCACCCCCCCCCCCCTGCGCGGGCTGAATATTCGCTGCTGATTACTACCGAATATCCGGAGCCCGAAAAATGGTATTCGGGACATCCCTACTTCAAAGGCTGGTGTTTATCCTTTAGAAATCTCACAAGAGGACACATGACGTTACACCGCCATATTAAAGACGAAGGACATTTACCAGATTGAGTTTTCCGATCTTCACCAGCTCCTCTCCGTCCATAGTGATCTCCTTCATGTGAATGGTGACGGAGAACACCGAGTGGGAGCGACTGAGCAGAGACACAAGGGGGGGGGGAAGGTAAATACAAATCTGCCAAGGCACTACATATTGGGTATACACGTTTATACAGAAATGTCTGGAGGTGTGCGGTACAGTTTTCTCTCCGTTATTACCTGGAGTAAGCGTTCATGAGCGTGGAGGCCGTCCTCCTCTTGGCTGACCCTCTCTCCAGGATCTGATACACTTCGTCTTTGTTGTGAACCGTCACCTCCTCCAGACCCTTCACCACCACGCCGCGCTGAAACACACGAGACGTCACAGAAGATTGAATTAGCAGGAACCATTTGTGTATTTTAATTGATCTGTATGAGCAATCGAAAACGGTTATGTTCTTCTCAAATATAGGCTTACAAATGAGACGGTGGTCTGTACTGATTGTATGAACAAAGAGAACAAAAATAATGACAGAACTAGGGCTGCACGATATATCGCGTCGAGGCGATATGTGAATGCGGACGTGCGATTAAGTAGGCAAATTAACTCAAACGTCATGTTACAATTATTTTGCTGCTTGCTACAAAATGAAAACTCACGCGGCTCTCATGTCAGGGGTACCGTACTTTTCGGACTATAAGCCGCGACTTCCCTTCCCCCCCCCCATCTTTTTGTACAGCTAACGGCCACTAGGGAACCTCCTAAATCTATGGATTGTACAGGTAAAATGAACCACCTTTAACTCTATGGGCTCTAGGACCGGTCCGCGCCCGCCACCTTTAAGGGGCGGGGCTCCAGCAGGAAAAGCTGGAGGCCAGAAAAGAGTGAGACAGGTAGCGCGCCAAAGTAAAAGTGGAACCGAGAGACAGAACGAGAGCAAGACAGGCGGACAATTTAGCTGCTGCGGCTTATATATAAACCACACTAAACATATTAATATGATAAATAAAAATAAATTAGACCAAAATAAATTAAATCAAATATGATGCAGTGCACTGTCACAACCTACTGGAAACTCCTCAACATATAGCCAACATGTTGGTAAAACATATTCAACATATTCCACTCAGTTAAACGTTGAAGGCTGGCCAACCGTCATGGTCCAGAAGTAACAGGAAATACATGTTGAACTACAATTTAAGACCAAATAAAAATGTTTAGGCCACCATGGCAAATGCTGGTAGGGCTGCTCATGCCATCTCTTAAAGATGCAAGAAACACCAGCCTGTTGACATGGTCTGGTTTCATAGATGAGCGCAGGCAGGTGACAAGCCACCTGTACTGAAGACCCTCAGCCACACCCCGACACATGGGGTGACGCCGGCCAATCACAAAGCTTTGATGCGTTCAAGTGCATTATTCTGGCACAGGAAGATTATGTTACAGGACATTAACGATAAAACAGAATATTGTCGTTCTATTTTTAGACACATCTCGCGATCGACTGGTTGGGCACCCCTGGGCTAGACCATAGGTCCGTTGTGGTCGCAAAGTAGTCAGCTGAAGCCACATCTCTCTCAACTTTGTCATATGGTGCAGGCAGCGCAGACCTGCTGAAATAATACCGAGACGGCATCGCGTAACGCTTGTCCAACGTGTTGACAAGTTGCTTAAAGCCCTGGTTGCTAACAGTGCTAACTGGGCACATATCTTTAGCGATGTGAAATGTAATGACAAAGTACTTGCAAATAGTGGAAATAGTTTTACCCTTCTTTTTAACGAGTTGCTGCTCTTGTTCTGACATCTTCGCTCGCGCTGAACACTCACAACACATGTCACTCACAGGTGGCCGAGTGGGCTTTTAGGGAGGGGCGAAAGCGCACCCAGCAAAATAATCGTATTTTGTAAATTATGCCATTTTCATAATCGTCGCAAGCCATAATCGCGATTAAAATACGATTAATTGCACAGCCCTAATATGCATATAATAAACACACAGTTTTATAGAGTGGAATGCATTAAAAAAAAAAGGTTTCCAGGCTTAAAAGTGCATTTAAGGAAAGAAAGACATCCTCTCCTCGTACATACTAATGAGGCAGAGGCTCAGAGAAACAAGTCTATTAATGGATTAGTCAACATTGTTTAAGTTTCTATATTTAATGCTACCTTGTTCCGCGGGTCGTCGAAGAGCTGCAGCCGCTCGGTGACGTCTTCCCCGGTGCTCAGCAGGTCGAACAGCTCCTCGTTGTAGATCTCCAGCAGAGACACTTTGACGGAGAACTCGGTGCCGTTCTCCGAAAGCTTCTCGAAGATCTGGTGCAGCGTTCTGGGGATGACGCCGGCCAGAGGGTCCTAAAATCAGAAACAACAGTTTTATCAGTTAATAGAAGTGGTAACTATGCAGGGATGATGAACAGTATCTCTGTAAACCGATAATAATTCAGTCTGTTCAGAGGCGCCTTCCAATTCATAAAACATTCTGAGGAAAGGTTTAAGACGGTACAAGAGGACCGTAACACGGGACACGACAGTGAGTAGGCTGATCTGACCAGGTGGGTTTTGAGGAGGGACTTGAATGTGGTGATTGTGTCAGACTGTCGGATGTGAGTAAGCATCTCCCTGGTTCCCTCAACAAAAAGCCAAGGACATTTTCCCATTGGGTTAATCCCATTTATTCACATTAAAAAAGGCAATAGTCATGAGTAAAAAGCTAATGCTAGGCTATGACGGATCTACACAAGCTACAGTTGGCTAACGTTTGGAGTGATGACATTTAGGGGTCTCCTATAGACACTTGTTGGAAACTAGAGATGTCCCGATCCGATCACGTGATTTTCAAAAAATCGGGGATTGGGATTTTTTTTATATTATTTAATGTTACAAAACAAAAATGACCATGTTCACGTCTTAAAGTCATCCTGAGGCCTTAGTTTTGGTTTAAAATTACACAACATCGTGTATGTGTTGCTTCTCCTGGGCTTGTTTTCAGACCTGGTTGCTTATTCCTCTGAAATCTGGCAACAGAGTGGGCGCAGTGTCTAATAGTAGCAGCAAGCTAACGAGAGGCTACGTCCAGCTGGTGACTCGGGAGTCGGGACAGAGAAAATGTCAGGAGTTTGGAAGTATTATAATAAATTGAAAGCGAAGGCAGTGTAACAGCCAGATGCAATGTTTGCAAGGCAGAGGTTCCGCGTGGTGGAAAGAACAGAGCTACGTTCAACACGACCAATCTAATACGCCACCTGAGAAACAAACACCAACAACAACACGGCGAGTACACAGCGGCCACTCAGGTAACGGCACAGAAACAACCGACACTTTCAGAGACTTTCAAAAGGAAAGAGAAACTGCCCCAGAAGAGTGAAAAGGCCAACACAATAACAGCCAAGATAGCTGAACTCATCGCGTTGGATGACCAGCCGTTCTGTTACCTTTGTTTTCTCTTAATGCATTGCATAAAGATCGGATCGGGAAAAATCGGTATCCGCAGATTGTCAAAATCAAATGATCGGAAGCAAAAAAAGGTGATCGGGACATCCCTATTGGAAACCTTTGTGTTTGAATTCACCAGTGCGGTATTTACCGACGTATTTCATGACATAAAGCTTGTGGTAACCATAGACCTTACTTCAGACTTCCAAACACATGACCTCCAGGTGAGGAAAGAGGAAGCGCTAGCTGCCGACTCATTCCTCACCACTCCATACAGAAGGTGTCCATTTGATTATGCAAAGATAAACACGTCGTCGGTGCTCCTGCCTCACCTCCTCCCAGGTGAACTGCTCGTCTGGAGTCCTCTCTCCCTCCATGGTGAACGTCTTTCCTGTCCCCGTCTGCCCGTAACTGAACAGCACAAACACACATAACACATAATTACAGTTCAGTTCAAAACAGAAATTAACACTTTTATAAGTTTGAAAATAAAAGTCACTCACGCGAAAACAGTGCAGTTGTATCCCATAATGACTTCATCCAGAATGGGGAAGACGACGCTCCTGTAGACGTCGATCTGCTTTGCTGCTGGGCCAAAAACCTGAAGAGAAAGGTCATTATATATGTTTTTATTAACAGATAAAAAAGGGGAAATTAAGCTCCAGTAAACATCTCAAATAAAATCTCCATTACGTTCATCATCTGGAGCGACAGACGGCGATGTCTGTTTTTAATGGACACGAATGTTGATTAAACGCGTGTCGCCAAATAACATGAATGGCGGAACGCAGTGCCGATAATATTTAATAAAGAAAGTTGGCTTGTTAAGAAAAAGGTAATTTAATCTTAAAGGTCCATGTCGTGCTTTTCCGGTTATCACCCGTCCCCTTGTGTTATGAAGGCGTTTCTGCATGTGAACGGTCTGCAGTCACAAACCCTCAAAGAACACCCTGTAGCGAGTAGAACTCTAACACAGAGAAGACCTGTCTGCTGCCCCAGAACGCCTCGTTGGACATTTCTCTTTTTCTTTGACCATGCCCAAATGGACCAATCCGTGGAGCTCCTCTCACACACAGCGGCGAAACTGTGACGCGCTGGGGGGGGTGCTAGTGGAGCCTCGCAGCGGCGAAATTGTGGCGCACCGCGTTTGGGGGTGCTGCAGCCCCCTCAGCACCGCCCTCATCCCGCGTCCATTCGCGCTGTCTCGCAGACCCCACGCAGCAAGCATCTGTCCGTCACTACTGGTGTCATTTTCTGGTTGCTAACAAACGCCATTGTAACACATAATCACTGATGTTCCGCTGTAACGGTGGTGGACTCATCAGAGCACAGTGGACTCACGGGGAGGGGGGGGCAGAGTTCCCGTTGACCGGTAAAATATGCTGAAGAGCGGCAAATCTAAATCTCTCCGGTCACAGTGTTCCGTCAAAATAATTTCCCAAATTTTGTCCGGAAGATTTAAACTTTAACGGACATGTTGACCGCCGAGGGAGGGCAGGAGCTCCAACAAGTCGTGTAGGACAGAGCGTGAATACACAGACTACACAGAGATGCTGTTTGAGAAACCAATGTGAGTTTGGAACATTGAACAATGTAAATATATTCTAGTAGACCTCAACAATGGAATCATGATCAGTAGAACAGAGACCTTTAATTCAAATTGAGGATTTTATTTATTGCGTTTTGGGTGACTTCATAAAACACGACAACCGATACCTCATTCACACCAACGGTGTTTCAGGGCCGGTTCGGAGCTGGAGCTTGAAAAGCACCGGGTTTTCCTGTTCACACCGCAGCGGAGCCGCCTCTTAGCTCCGGAATCCGGTTAGTTTCAAGCGCCAAAAAACTGTCCGGCCGGAGCAAAAGCACCGCATACGTCACGCTTACGTCGAGGGGCGGAATCAACTCCTGAACAACAAGCCAGCGTTTTATCCAGTTTGAACACAACGATGGAGAAACGTAACAAGCAGCAGTGGCCCTCTGAAGAGACCAGCTACCTGCTGGGAATCTCGTCTTCCGAAGAGGTACAGAGGAAGCTGGAGCACAATCTGCCATTGTTGTTGTTGTCGGTGTCAGCTGTGAGGGGGGGGGGGGGGTTTCCGCAAAGCAGGCACGCAAACGATGACGCAAAGACGCAGCACCAGTCAGACTCTGGGCGGTGTGAAAAGAGCCGGAGCTAAACCGAAGAACCGGTTCTGAACCTGAAAAGCTCTAGCACGGAGCTTGAACCGGAGTTGCGTTGGTGTGAATGAGGTAATAGAGAAAAAGCTTCATTTCAAACGCTCATTATAAGCTTCATATGTAATAAAGTTAATTATCAGAGATATGACATGAATGATAGATTAACCGGGGGAACGAGGTCATGTGATGCGATGAGAGATTAGCATATCACTCCTACACTTTGAGAATACAGAAGGTTGGACATTTGATCTGCTTGCACTTTAACCAGAGCAGCCCCACGTTTCATCCTCCAATATGTTTCAATTTCAGTTTGAGCGAGCTCAACACAACACAGCGGAGTCCCGTGAAGAAAGATATTAACTGTTTATCAGATGTATTACTGCCGACACAGATCTTGTAAAATAATCTCTGATCAGCACCTATACTGACCAGTGCCACCCTTACATACTGAAGTGTGTGAAGACAGCATGCGTCCACTCACCATGTCAAAAGTGTAGGTTTTTCGTGACGCCTTGTCGTTCATCCCTCCCGTCCTCACGACCACTTCCTTCCTGCTGGAGTCACAGTCCATCACCCCGTAGGAGGACTTTCGCTCCACTGTGTTAAAGGGTCTGACAAAATAACACAAAGTGACTTCTCTGAACAACACCTCAACGATAAATCTAATGTGGGAATAGGGACATTATCAGGTGGGTTGTATGCAGGTGAAGTTATCAACACATAGCTAAATACATACAATAATATGTACTTTATGCATAAAGGGTAGGAGAAGTAGGTAATGCAGCAAAATGTTATGAATACCTTTCTTATTAAACCTCCTAAAAATAGTTGAAAATTAGACTTGAAATGCTGCAAGGCCATTTTAGTCCACACTGTTCACATTTGATGGATGGAAGACAAAAAAAAACATATTCACCAGTTTGAAGTAAATATGTCAGCACTTTTCTTGTTGTTCCTAGTTTGAATCGTTTTGGTTTATTGCACTTATTGTGAGTCACTTTGGACAAAAGCGTCAGCTAAATGCAATGTTATGTAATCCAAGCATTTAAAGATCAGGGTCTAAAATTAAAAAGCTTTGAGAAAAAGGTATTTCAACTCTCCAATTTGACAATACATAGGAAAAAGATTGTTTTGTCTGTCCATATCATTTGAGTTGCAATTGAAAAAACAAGTGCAAACTTCAATGTATATAATAATGTTCTATACATCTTTTAAAAAAGGACAAGTCTTTCTACTTTTGATCTGTATTTGCAGTTTATCTAAATTAATCTATGGGCAGTGCCGTAATCATTTGTCAATATTTCTGCTTAATTTGGCATGAACAAAGCCCATGTATCTCTTGTATCACAGTGTCACATAAAGAGGAAGTTGAGCTGGGAACATGCACTTCTTTGTTTTATTTTACACCATAATACTGCTTATTTTAGCTTGATTAAAAAGAGTCAAAACACTTCATTCACCGCTGGTTTTCTGTCCATACCTGCATCTGACTACGACCTGGATGTTACTCCCCTTCTCATCCCGTTTCAATCCGCTCACGTTGTGTGAAGCCATGGTGGCACTCTTTTCTCTAAAAATAGGTTTGAAAGTAACAGTTACACACCTTAAATGAACATACAAACAATTCAACAATGCAGAGACGATATTAAACCTTTAAAAACATGATAGCTGCCGAGCACAAAACACAGATTACTATTTAAAGTCAGAAGCGGTTAGCTAAGTGGAAAATAGCATACTAGGTAGCTCAATTCAAATTGCCGTTACTCCATAGCAACTCACCGGTTTATCTTCCTCTCCTTTTATGAATAATCCGCTTTATCCCGAGGAAATATGATTTGTGTTTAATATAAATCCAACGCTTTCTTCTCTAACAACTCTTTCTCTGCCCTATCTGGCGCTCTGTAACCTCTGGCAAGAAAAGTATTTCAAACAGTACTTTTAAATGTTCCTGAACCAATAAGAGGATAGTAACGGCCAAAAACACGACACCATTGGTCGCAAGGAAACACGTGACCGCTTTGGCGCGGAGCATCACGGGAAGTTACAGTGCAGAATAAATAACAGACTGTTTCCACTGTGTGGCGACATTTGACTAGAAACAGTTTTTAATTATAACCATAGGCGCCAATTTTGTCCCCACCACTGACACAATTATATTTATTATTATTATTATTATTTATAAGTATAACTTATAAATGTTCTGAAAAATAGCGTGCATAAAGAAATATAATAAACAAGAACACTGGTTTAAAAATTGCAATAAATACATTTTTTATGTATTTATTGCAATGTATTATTTCTTTTTTTATTATAAGTTTATGTATTATTGTTATTGTTTTTGTTATTATTTATTTAAATATGTTATCAATATGAATTATTATTTAATTATTCATTGTTTATGTATTGATATCATTTATTTATTTATTGTATTAATTCATTGTATTTTACTTGTCATTTATTTATTATTATTATTTTATTTATTATTATTGTATTAATTATTATTTTATATATATATTTATAATTTAAATTGTATTTATTATTAGTATTCTATTATTTTTTTTATTTTTTTGTATTTAATAGTTTACCCATGTTTTTTTTCACGTCCCCCACGTATTTATTTTTATTATAAATGTACTTTATATATTTTTATTTTATTATTTTTATTATAATTTGAATAAATGTTATAGATAACTATATGGGTTAGGCCAGATTTTAGTGGAGATACAGAGTGAAACTATCTACCATGCTCAGGATTCGAACCAACATCCCCACAGCAACATGGTTGTCATCCCCACAGCAACACTGGTTGGCGGTTGTCAGCTCTTACAAGTTACTACTTAGCTATAATGCCGGGTTCACACCGGACTCTATGTGAATATTCGGTTCACTCTAATTGCTCTTATCGCATCGCGCAAACGCTCAAGTTTCACCGTGGCTGTCAGCTGTGTTTACTCACATCATTCAAACAAGACGAGCTGGCTCGGGGGCTACAACTACAACACAATGAACATATTTTACCGTGATTACTGTAAATTGTAATACACGTTTCTAAATGATGCCGAAGTAACAACATTGATTAGTAAAAACCATAAATTAATGCTTTGACAAGTCTGCAGACAGACGGCAGGCGAAAACAGGCGTGTTTTCTGAATGAGGATCGGATCGACCAGGCTAAGCTAACGTTGTATATGCTCCGTCCACACTCACAACAACGGCCTACAGACATAAATAAACCAGTGACTGTATTTGCCATGACACAGACAGTCTGTGGTTTGTACTTGTTTAACTTTTGTCCAGTTTCTGAACATAGAGCTGTGAGCCCTGAGTGCTAACAGCTCACGGCTGATGTTTTGGTTTTGTGGTTCTACGTCAGTGACGGCAGGCTGAGATCCTCGCGAGATTGCGTCAAATTTATTTATTTTTAACTCGAGCGGTTGTCGCGGCCCCCTCCAATTGGCTCAATCGCGCAGCGGCATTCGCATCAACCGCTTCATGCAACCTGATCTCACCAGAATGCGTGACTCCACCACGACTCCTTAACACCACAATGCGTGGTGGAGTCACGAACTTTGTTACATTTACGTGTCGGCACCATGCAAACAACCCCAATGTAAAGTGAATGAGGCTCCTTTGTCGTGGTGCACACATGCATTTCTACAATGTCCCGCAGTGAGCTTTTATTCTATACAACGTTTTTAAAATCTACTTTATAGCTTGTAGTAACTCACGGGAGGCTTCTTTTATTTTATTTGTATTCATAATAATTTTTATTTTTCGTCAGAATGTATTATGGTGCATTAGTTACGAATTGTTGGTCTCAAAAAACAGTGCATTGTGTGTAATACAACTGTGATTTTTATTACATTAGTTAGTTTTTAAGGAAGGCCAGAGCTTCAGCTGTGTCAAATAGATTGTTCCCTTTAGATAAATAAAGAACTACAACAGATGTGTAATATATAATCGCGCCGCCCCCAAACATCGCATCGCGTCCGGTGTGAACGCACCATAATGCTGCGTTCACACCGGACGCGATGCGATTTTTTTTTGGGGGGGGCGATTACATGTAAAGTCAATGCAGAGATGCGGACAGACACGAATTCGCTCCGACGGCGCGCAAATCACGCGTCAAATTCACGTGACGCGTTCTCGCGAAAGCCAATCAGCGTTGGGATTCCCTCTGACGTCCCTCTGACGTCCTGCTGTTGATCAGTTGTAAAGATGGAAGAGATGATTGTTGTGGCTGTGAGTGGGTTCCCGGAGATTTACGATATAATGTCGTATCTACCGGGACCACAACAAAAAGGAGCTGGCTTGGAGGAGAATAAGAACCCAGAAACGACGGCGTTTGTCGCTACGTTTGTAGGACTTCCACAGAAGGTACAAAGCAGCAATAGTTGTTATATCCTCCATAGTCAAGGACAGAAATAACCAAAACGATCTTGCATGGAAGTGTAAACAACCTCAACTGTCCGTCAACGGCACGGCGCCTCAACGGTATGTCTGTTTTGAATGACGCGATAAAACAAACTGCAAGCCGCGGTGAAACTCGAGCGTTTAGAGCGAAGCAAATATTCGCATTGCGTCCGGTGTGAACGCAGCATAAGACTTCTATGTGAAACACAGAAAAATGATAAAACCAATATATGAAATAACTTCTTAAATAAAGCTCAAGTTTTATAAAAAGCATCCTTTTTTAAAACCTACACTATTTAAAATTGTTATCCATTTACTTTTTAGTTTTAGTGAAACGTTTTTTTGCTACTTTTTTTTTTTTAACTGTAAAATTCTTCCAAAAATAATGTTCAAGTTTGTTTTATCATTTTGTTGTACAACAAAACAAATGTCAAATTTTTAAAAAAGTATGTTTTTAATTATTTAGTTTCTTAAATTCTTATTTAATTTAAAGGTCACCTATCATGCTATTTGTAGGCAATAGCATAGGTCTCAGATATATAAAAATATATAAAAAACATGTCTATGAAGTGTTTTGCTCAAAATACCAAACAGATCACCCGTTCTAGCCATGACTCATATCCCTCTATTTCACTTCCTGTTTGTAAAGTGCTGATTTGGGGTATAAAGCTAATTGATACAAATTAAAGAGGAGGGGTCTGAGCTCATGCGGGACCCGGCAGCTACTGTCTAAACTAAATGCTGCCGTGATGAAACGCCATATCATGGATTATCAAGGATCCTCTCTGAAACAGTCTGGAGCTCAAAGGCTTTCTCTCTTGCCGGTTATACCACAAGGTGAGTTCCTTTCTACTTCCTGCTTCTTCACACACATGCTCTCCAGTACAGGTTAGCTCTGAGTGTTAGCGATGCTAATGTAAACACAGACCATATAGAGAACCGCAGTGACGCGTCCTAAAACCCGGATGTAAACTTCTTCCGGTTCCTTCGTCAAAAACGCAATGCAATTTCTCCATAGGATTTTGGAAAATAGCTCGAAATAAGGTCTGTGGTTGACACACATTTAAGAGAAGGATCACGTTTTGTTCAGCCGGATAATCTCCACATGTCTCTCCTACTTTTATAATTTTTGAATCATAAATCTAGTCGCCAAAAGCGAAATGCTAACGTTATGCTATAAACGAACTACAAGCCAGTACAGCAGCAGGGTCGCACGACTTCAACGTCACGCCAACTTAAGATCGTTTCAACTGACTTGCACTGAAACTGCACTTTGAACACTTTAAATATATTAACATTTTAAACTGTATACCCCGTTTATCTAGGCCCTTTTTGTTTTATGTATAGGCTACATGTCACACTGTGGGAAACGATATTTCTGGATTTATAACACATGTAGAATTTGTTTACAATAAAGCTGACTTTGACTTCCGCGTGCTTGCATATTTTAACAAAGCTTTTCATTTTAGCCACACTGAATTTAACTAGAAGTCATGGCTGTGTCAATTACCAGTCTGATATCGTTTTACAAAGATGACAAGAAGAATGGAGATAGAGGAGAGAACCACTACAAGTCAGGACACGTACAACAGTGCAGCCTAGATGAAGGTGTGCTTACCGGTGTTGTCAGGGCTAGCATGAGGGACACGGTTTATAGAGTGTCGGTGAGTAGTGATAGCAAGAGTACCGTTAACCTAGAGTTAATTTATTCACATTAATTCCCATCAACAAATCCATTTTATGTGTCACATGAAATCTTTATTAGGCAAGGCAAGTTTATTTATATAGCACTTTTCAACACATGGCAATTCAAAGTGCTTTACAAAAAATGAAAGACATTAAGAAATGGCATTTCAAATCAGTCATTAAAAAAGAAAAGCTAATAAAATAAACATTAAAAGAAAAAATACATGGATAAAAGTTACAGTGCAGTTTAAGATGTGAATAGTTCAATTAAAAGCAGCGACAAAAAGAAAAGTCTTCTTGCTGGATTTAAAAGTAGTCAGAGTTGCAGCGGACCTGCAGGTTTCTGGGAGTTTGTTCCAGATATTTGGAGCATAATAACTGAACGCTGCTTCTCCATGTTTAGTTCTGACTCTGGGGACAGAAAGCTGACCAGTCCCTGAAGACCTGAGAGATCTGGATGGTTCATCATTTAGCAGGAGGTCAGACATGTATTTTGGGCCTAAACCATTCAGTGCTTTATAAACCAGCAGCAGTATTTTGAAATCTATTCTTTGACACACAGGAAGCCAGTGTGAAGACTTCAGAACAGGAGTGATGTGATCCACTTTCTTAGTGTCAGTGAGGACTCGAGCAGCGGCGTTCTGAATCAGCTGCAGCTTTCTAATAGATGTTTTAGTGAGACCTGTGAAGACACCATTGCAGTAGTCCAGTCTACTGAAGATAACGGGACAAGTTTTTCCAAATCCTGCTGTGACATTAGTCTTTTAATCCTAGATATAGTCTTTAGGTGATAGTAGGCTGATTTAGTAACTGTTTTAATGTGACTGTTGAAACTCAGGTCAGAGTCCATGACTACACATAGATTTCTGGCTCTATCTGTTGTTCTGAACATTGCAGACTGAGGCTCAGCGCTAACTTTTATACGTTCCACCTTGGCTCCAAAAACCATTACCTCAGTTTTATCTTTGTTTAATTGGAGAAAGTTCTGACACATCCAGTCATTGATTTGTTCAATGCACTTACTCAGTGTTTGAATTGGAGCATAGTCTCCTGGTGAAATGGTTAGGTAAATGTGTGTGTCATCTGCATAGCTATGGTAACTTATTTTGTTGTTCTTCATTATCTGAGCCAGTGGTAGCATGTAGACGTTAAAGAGAAGAGGCCCCGAGATTACACATTTTACACACCAGAAAACACAGAAATATCCATGAAATAAACATACAGTAGGCTATAATTGGGAAGGCATTACAAATGTAAATATATTTTAAATAATAAAACAATCCCACCACCACAGGTATCTACAGGAGAAGAGGGAATTCTCTCCACAGAATGTGAATGCCCATGTGGAGAATGGAAATGCAGTCATGCGGCTGCATTAGCCATCTTTGCCATCCACACTTTCAGCTGCACTGACGTGACACCCCGTCAGTGGAAGAAGCCAAAGGCAGCTAAACGTACGCATTCAGTGGAGGAGCTATTTCCTCCAACCAATAACTCACTCAACCCGCTGAAGAGAGCCCGCCTCCGAAGATCGTGACTGGCTGAGGGACAGACTCGGGGGCAGGTTCTCAGGAATGTCTTGGCTTCTCTCCCCCGAGCCAGAAGAGGAACGCTACAGCTTGGAAACACTTACTGTTCCTGAAATTCTCAAACCTGTTGGGCATCAGGGACCTGAGGCAACTGTGGCAAGCATGGCATTGTCTGAGGAGCAACAGAGGGCAATGCAGGTGGCTACACTGGTCAGCGAACCAACCCAAACTGGCATTTGTTCAGGAAAGGAAGGTTGACTGCCAGCAGCTTTGGAGCTGTCCTGAGGTCAAAGCGTGTGGCTGCTTCCCTTAGTGCCAGGGTGCTAGGGCAACAACAGGCCCTTGGATGGTGTTTTGTCTGTACAGTGGGGGACTATGAATGAATGTGAGGGCGTCAGGGCATTCACCACTGCAACCCAGATGCAGGTCCATGAGTCAGGTTTGTGGCTCAACCAATCAGGAGTGTTGGGGGCATCTCCAGATGGTCTGGAAGGGTCTCCCGCTGTGCTGGAGGTAAAGTGTCCCTACGGAGCCAGGGAAAGTGACAATTAGTGAAGCATTGCAAGTCAAGGGCTTCTGTGTCAGTAAGGAAGGAGAAACATTCAGCCTGCGTGAGGAGCATCCTTACTGGCACCAAGTGCAAGGTCAGCTTTGCCTCACTGCAAGAAAGAAGAAGAAATTAAGAAATTGTGAATCGTTTTTAATTTACATTTACTCGCCTTTGCAATGTTGTGGTTGTTTGAGTGTTACCCCCTAAACGCACCAGGAGCGTCTGCGCCGCGTTACGTTGCGGCTGCGCCACGCTGCGACCTCCTCCTGCGACCTAACACACCAGGCGCGTTTCAAAACGTTGCGGAAGCGGAGCGTCGTGTGTGCAGCCTCGCAGTTCTTAATTAACTTTAAAACATTAATATGTAGTTGTTACCTTCCACTCCACAAACTGCAGCGACTAAAAACCAGGCCTTGTCCTTTCTGATGTTGTCCTTGTAAAAAGCATCGGTTACATCGTATACAATGGTGTGTTTCTCCACTTCCATGATGAACTCCTCGTCGTCCATTGTGCGTATCGTAGTGGAGGTGTTGTGATGAAGGAGGGGGGTCTGCTAAATTAGTATATACGCGGGATGGGCCTGGCCCGGATGCTCACCTTTCCACTTCCTGCGAGGGGGGGGCTGCCTGCCTGACCTTACGGCTGCGCCGCGGCAAAAATAAGATTCATCCTAATTTTAGAGAAGCGCTGCGCCGAGCCGCTTCTGGGACGCGTCTGAGACGTAACGCGGCGCGTGTGGTGGAACAGCACCCATTGACTAGAGTGGCCGCGATCCTTACGACCGCCGCGGCGCAGCCGTAACGTGGCGCAGACGCTCCTGGTGCGTTTAGGGGGTTAGGCTTCCTGTCAGCTCGTCTGTTGGGAAGATATGAAATATTAGTTTCATGGAAGTCACATCGTCACAAATAAGAGCATTAAGACATACAGTACATAGGCTAAAACAAAACATCTAAAGATATAACCTTGCACTTTGTCTCGTGAACATTTTCCCTATTTTGACATTTTTATAGATCAAAATTGAACTAAAGAAATAAAGGTAGATTAATCCATATTGAAAATAGGTGTCAGCTGCTACACTAATTATAATAGTTATATTTCTTAATTAATTAAGATATTACTGTATTGATCCCAATTGGGGAAATGTTTGTGTTGCAGCAGCATAACAAGAAAAACAAAATATGAGTTATTATATATACAAAAGTATGTGAGGGATGGAATATTAAATTGAATATAAATGTAAAACGTACATGTGATGTTACGTCCAAGATAAGCTATGGAGCAGAGCGTTCTCTGCCAGCCAGAGGTGAGTTGTTATTAGTTCAATATGTCAAACTGATTTCCCTGAATACAATCTTTAGTCACACGGTGAAACGTTATGCTGCTTGTACTAATTAGACTTATCATATAAGCCACACAGGTTTTAATAGGATGTATTCATTATCTTTACTTATTTTTGCGGTCTTTTCAGCAGCGCCATCTCTAAAACGGCGATACAGTCACCCATCATTTACATTTCACCGTGACATGGACAACAATGTAACGTCAGCTTACCTCATGGCACGAATCCAGACTCTCCTTTGGAAAACATTGGTCGGGAAACGATATAACGAGCACGTTTCATGCGAAGACCTGTGGCTGCAACCCGGAGCAAAGCAACAAACCATTGCGTAGCTAACTAGTAGCGCTAGCTTTAGCTAACGTTAGCCAACGAAACGAACTGCCGAGTAAAATTGGAAAACACTGGTACTTAATTGTTCTATAATTTATAAAACTACGGTGTTAAAAATGACCATTTCAAAAATAGAGATTCTAATGGTAAGATATAGATATACAGATACTAAAGAGACTACAGATAGGCTACTAAAGACAGGCAGGTACTTGCTTTCAAGCAGAACACAGGGGAAAACAAACTTAGCGGGAGTGTTTACGTGTGTAGGCGTAATGACGTACAACGGACTCGACCATTTCTGTAGTCCTATTCAGCCACTCGGTAACAACCATCGTTTTTCAGACACGTAAACTCTTCACAAATCACCAGTGGGGTCACTGCTGATGTATCTACTGTCGTAGAACAAAACGTGATTTATCTCTTAAATTTGTGTCAACCACAGACCTTATTTCGAGCTATTTTCCAAAACCCTATGGAGAAAATACATTGCTTTTTTGACGAAGGAACCGGAAGTGCTAAAAATGCTAACTTACTTCCGGGTTTTAGGACGCGTCACTGCGGTTCTCTATTACGTCCAAAACAGTCGGGCATTGTTTCTGATAGCAACGTTTCTGATTGGGCCGTGGGTCCACATTTCAGATGTTACGTCATATCGGACGCAAATCTGGATCAGCTCCGTTGTTCCCCGTTTTTAGAGATTTGGGTACGGAGGAAAAGAGAGAGGGTTTTATTTCCTGACGCTGCGTGAGTTCCCTGACTCACCGGGGACACATGTTTATGGATAAAAGACATAGAAAAGTGCATTTTGCATGATAGGAGACCTTTAATCATTGTAATTACTTTTTTTAATTGAAACGATTCCATATTTATTTATTTTTTCTTGTGTTTTTTTTATTCCTGTATTCAATTCCACATTTACTGTCTTTATTTTTATATTCCTGTATTTATGCATTTCTTTATTTTTTTACTCTCTTCTTCATGTCTCTTCTACATCAACATGTGTCCCCTCTTCTCCATGTCTCTTCTACATCAACATGTGTCCCCTCTTCTTCATGTCTCTTCTACATCAACATGTGTCCCCTCTTCTTCATGTCTCTTCTACATCAACATGTGTCCCCTCTTCTCCATGTCTCTTCTACATCAACATGTGTCCCCTCTTCTCCATGTCTCTTCTACATCAACATGTGTCCCCTCTTCTTCATGTCTCTTCTACATCAACATGTGTCCCCTCTGTGGAAAGAGACTCTGAAAGTTTCAGGAACAAAGATTCTCTCTCTTTTTGATCCATTTCTATAAAAACCTGTCTGAAAATGAGCTGATCAGATTTTGGCCACTTTATGATGTCATAACGATGTGTTGTCTTGTGTATCCATTAGCCAATCAGCAACAAGGTAACCCCCCCCCCTTATCACCTGAATCTCCTCTAGAGCACCATTGAGTTCTTTGTAACCAGATGTCTCTCAGAGGGGCGTGGGGAGGGGCTCCTTGTTTTCATCTAAAGTAACAGACAGAGAATCAGCACTTTGGAAACAGGGCTGAAGCAGAGGGGATTATGGGTAATGCTGCAATGATCAGTTTGGTGTTTCAACCAATCAGAGACAGGTTCTGGATATATCTGAGACCTATAATAAAGTAATGAAAAACCGTATGTTAGGGGACCTTTAATCTAGGAATAAGAATGTGACTAAGATAAGAAAAAACAACACTTTTCAAATACTCTATAATCAAAACAAAAACAACCTACAAAGTAAACAAAAATATAATATTAACATTATCGTATATTATTATTATGTTTCAGGGAAATGAAGTGAGCAGCCATCCATCTGCTGATGACCGTCCGCCCACGCAGCCCCCCAAGGAGGAGAGGGGGTTGCCCTTTCTGCTCCACTGGAAACCCCGTTAACACACACACACAAACACACACACACACAACATTTATTTTTATTTTATTCAATGAACAGACTGAGAAACTAAATGCAATAATTATGGACACACACACACACACACACACACACACACACACCCCTTTATTCCAAAAACATTATACATAATTGTGAAACTCTGACATTTTACTGCATGATAAATACTTTTACTTAACGAGTGAGCGTGGGAGAGAGAGAGAGAGAGAGAGAGAGAGAGAGAGAGAGAGAGAGAGAGAGAGGGCGCACCGCCAGCTAAAATCTCGCCTAAGGCATCAAATTGGCTAGAACCGGCCCTGGCAGAACTTTTATCAGTACTTTTACTAATATAAATAATTCCCCCTCTACTGCTTATACCTTCATATTCATAGTATTTGTACACATCAATAATAATAATAAAGCTTTACTTATATCGCACTTTTCATACGGCTCAAAGTGCTTTGCAAAATGACACTTCACAAGTTAAAAACAAACAACAAGAAATTCCCCTCAGATTATTTGTTAAGAATTTTAAAAGGTACATGCAGCAAAATATATATCAGATTAATAGACACACGGAGGTAACATGTATGATAATAACTTTAAATAAATTATGGTTTCTCTCTGACAGATAAGACACAAGACAACTGAGTCGATGCAAACATAACTCCATAAAACATCTATTTACTTCAGTATGGAAGATGCAGGACCAGTACTTTTACTCATCTAAATACTTCCCCCTCTACTGCTTCTACCTTCATATGTATAGTATTTGTACACATCTATGTACTAGAACACTTCGGGCCTCCGTCGGAGAAACGTCTCTCTGTTTCAATCTGCTGTCCTGCAAAAAATCCACTTCATTACCATAACAATTTTAACTGCGAGGGTGGAAGCAAAGTGAGGTGGGAACAATCGTATTGTTTCTCACCCCCCACTCTCTCTCTCTCTCCCTCTCTCTCTCTCTCTGTCTTTTTGTCATTGGCAGCCCACTCGGACCCCGGGTGATGATGACCCTTTCCGGGGGCGAGGCAGGAACCGGGTGACTCTGCGCTCGCACCGTCAAACGCTCCAGAAGCTTCTCTGGTCGTATCCTTTTTCCTTTTCTCCCTCCATCTCTCAGGAGAGCCGAGGAGGAGGACGCCCGCCGCACGATTCCTCTCCCTAAAGTGAGTTTCTTCTTTGGTCGAATGCGGGTGGGCACGCAGAAGGGACACCTGCAGGGATTTAGGGGGGTTTTGCACCGTTTATTGGACTTTTTCGGAAACAACAGCAGCAAAATGAACCGAAATAAACCCCTAAAGACTTAAATGTCCCATCTTTGAGACGCCATTTAACACGATTAGTACTTTAAATACAAATAAGTGACTTTCTTCTTTTGCCGAATAAGGGTGGGCAAGCAGAAGGGACACCTGCAGGTATTTAGGGCGGTTTTGCATAGTTTCGTGAACATAAATAACCTCTTATATGTATTGAAAGTACATATCATGTTAAAGTGGCGTCACGAAGATGAGACATTGAAGGTTTTCAGGGTTTTATTTGGGTTCATTTGGCTGGTTCTGTGTCTCCAGACGCTCGACTTTAACAGCTGCTTCTTGCTGTTTATGTTTACATGAGTTAGTATGAGACGATGAATGTGTTTGTGTGTGATAAGAAGAAGAGAAAGACATCAACATGTCAGCTAAAAGAGCTTAAAACTGATTTCACACTTTAGTTTTCTAAGATAACTGGTTTTCTGAGGGGAAATATTTCTCACATTTAGGGACGAAAATGTTATGTTGATCAACGTGTTCCTCTGCTTTGTAGCATGTGGTGCTCCCGTGTAGCTCAAGTGAGTGTTCTGGGAGGCATAGCTGAAGTGTAAAGTGGCCTTGAGTAGCTTAGTTGTGTTTTGTAGAGTCGATGCCACTTTTGTAAGCAATTGAAGCTATTTGATGATATTGGGATTTGGCGATGAGTCGAGGAAAACTCCACAGCTTCTCTAAAGACCCAGCTTTCATTACATTTCAAGTTTTGTGCCGTGAGATAAATATATTTGCTTCTTGTTGGTGCTATTTTGGAAAAACACTGAAAAAACGAGGGCAATAATCAGTTGTATTTATAATGAAAGAACTATCAAATCCTGACTGTGATGGTTGGATGAAAGACTTCATTAGGAAATGTTATAATAGTAAATGTAGAGGTTGGAACGTCTGCACGGTTCCGGTTTAGCTGCATTAAAAGTGCTTTAATTTCTATTCTTAGAAAGCTGTACACAACTTTGGTTTGTTCCTCAGCAACCGGATATATATACGTGTTAAAATGATCCTCTAGTCCAGGGGGGTCAGGCTCAAATACACAGTGGGCCAAAATGTAAAAACCGGTGCTAGTGGAGGGCCGGACTGGAAGAACGTATTGAAATGAACTTATTGCACAAATTAAACCTGGAACTAACAAAGCTTAAATTATTGCCTATAAAAACAACATTAAATAATCAGTTGCATTCATTTCTCATGGCTCTATCTGCAGCTTTTCTGAGTCATTTCTTATGAGTACATTTTTCCACAGGCCAACAACGGCTTCAACAAAACTATTTCCCTCAAAGAGAAAACCAAACATGCCCTGCTGTCGTGAGAGAAAGTGCAGAAGGAAGCATCCATTGAACTCAGTGTGCTGCTCTGAGATGCTAGCTCAGATACTTGGCATCTCATCTCGGGTGCAAGGTCATCAATGTTTGGGCTCAGGCTCTGAGCGGAGGAAACCCTCAGGATTGAGTGAAGGTGTGCGTGCAATATACCGGCGGGCCAGATCTAATAGTAATACAAAATTATCCTGCGGGCCGAAATTAAATCCACCAAGGGCCTGATCTGGCCCCCGGGCCGTGAGTTTGACACATGTGCTCTATTGGACAAAGCCAAAAGATGTAGTTTGAAATGCTGTATTACACAGACACTATCGTTTTGTTTCATCTTGTCAGGTGTTTTTAAAAGCTCTTTGGGAGATGCTTCATTTGAAAAGTGATGTCTTCAAAAAAGCTTGACTTTCATGTCATTTCATGAAGTGAACGAGATGTTGTAATGTTTCAAATGACTACAGTAACAAAGAAGTTAATACGGCCAGCTGGGAAAATAAACTGTGTACATTGATTGCTCCATGAAAGCCTTTCTTTTCATTCATAATAGCAATTAGGGCTTATAGGCTGCACGGTTAAGATGCCTTGTAACAAACCCTGTGTTGTGCTTCTGAAACCAGACAATGAAAATGTCAAAGATACTGTGAGTGAGTCTGACTTTGAAATGCAACTTATTCTGGACGTATGCCCGACATGTTTCTCTGGCCTCAGATGTGCTCCTGCAGAAAGCTAATTATCCCGGTGTGATATCGCGGGACAAGCTATAACTGAGAGAAAGTGAAGCAGCCTTTCTCTCCGCTCCACGCTCTTTGGCGGCCGGTCTATTATCCGACACTCAGCAGTCAATACATTTCCCATGAATAAGCAATGGCTCCTATTGACGGCTTGGTTAGAAAGGGTTCCACGCCAAGAAGACTCCCAGAGACCCCCTCCCGAAACCTGACTCATCTGCATCGAGAGTCACCTTCAAATGTCCTTTTCGGAGCGTAGTAACATGGCGCTTTATTTATTATTTAAAAGCCTAAATGTCATCATACTTATAGAAATCAGAATCCTTTGTGTATCGTCGAGGAAACTGGGTTTTGTAAAGAACAGAAATAAAGCCATGTTGGTGGGAGATGGCACAATGAAATGATGGTACAGTTAAGTATCGTCTGTATTGCACGGCGTAAAGGATTACTTTCAGGCGTCGTCAGACTAAATATCATAATAGTCTTTCATAATCAAACTCTTGAATGAAACTCAAACTTGTTCCGTCTCTTCTCTAAATGAGTCGTTCGGCGTTTAGTAAAGAAAAACCACCTTCAGCTCAAGATGATTTACGATGTGTATTTAAAGTCTGTTGATGGTAACCCTGCATCTCTGAGAGGACGGGGATTTCTTTGTTGTTGAAATATCGATGAAGAAATGAAGGCTCTGGGTTCACGTTTTATTGTTGACGTCCTTTTAAACAGAAAGGAATTGAGCGATGGAGAAAATGAGGAAGTAATAGCCCAGAACATGAAGATAATTACTGATGGGATTGTTGGATAAAGCAGTTATTTCTGAGTGTTGTACACGTGGCTGATAAAAGCCCCGTTGCAAATGAGCGTGGATACCATCTGGTTTAAAACACGTACAATGCACTTTGTTGGAACTTAAAATAACCAACGTAAGACTTGAACGTACAAAGAAAGGCCATGTTTGTTAGGATTCTTAAACTCTCAGATTTGGTGTTACACAAATACTCGTATCGAGTCTTAAGAAGTGCATTACGACATGGATTACTGAGAGAGCAGCGAGCAGAAGATAGTATCACACAGACGAGCAGAACTGTGTCAAATATGTTAAAAGTTTGAGGTCCAGATTTTAAAATGTCTTCATCAGGAAAGCAGAAATAAGCTACTTTTGTTATTCCTCCAGTGTGTCTGATGATTTCTGGCAATGGTAAGAGGTAAGTCCAATCCAATCCAATCCACTTTATTTATATAGCACAGTTTAAAAACAGAGGGTTTGCCAAAGTGCTTCACAATGAACATAACATTATAATAAAATATAATATTACACGAATAGATAGAAAAAGCACACATAAGAATAAAAACAAGGCACACAAAGGCTATGGACAGACAGTGAAAGCATACAAATAGGTATGACATAGCTCAGCTCAGACTGAC
>NC_047517.1:37120853-37138353 GCF_902827115.2 Pseudochaenichthys georgianus | reverse complement strand
TTGTTATTACATCGGCCTCTCTACAGGTCACTATTGGAAAATAAATGTAATCTTAACTTTTTTTAAAACACGTCGATATGGGGGTGTTTTGTTTGTTAAGTATGCTTGGCTGTAGGTTGGTGTTCCTAACAAGAATAGCCTGCTTAGTGCTATTGGGGATCCTGAACAAGAGAAATTAACTCATAAGTGTTGCGCGAAAAATGAACATTGTGCAATGATCTTAATATATCATGTTTCTAGATGTTTTTCTAACCGGTGGTGTTTTGCTCCATTTTGCAGGTGATCTCCTGTTTGAGGGGAAGAGCACACCGGAGCTGTCTCTGCACGGAGACTTGGCACACTACGTGGCAACTTTACGCACGCACCCCGTGGCGTTGACCGGCAAGTTCTCGGTGGAGTCTCGAGGCTCCGGAGGCCCGTGGACACCGGGGGGCGTCATCGACGTGATCAGCGCTGACATCGCTGCCCCGGGGCCGAATACGTGCTCAGAATCGCCAGATATTTACGCAGCGGGGGACGACACCATGGCGCACGGCCAGCCGGACATCAGCCACATGTACGCGCCCCCTCACCACCACCCCCACCCCCACGCGGGCCCTTCCTACTCCTGCAGCGGGGACATGTACCAGGAGCAGCCGGCAGGGGGCTACCTGGCCACATCCACCTGCTCCGTGTCTTACCTCCCGCCCCAAAACTACAGCTCCGTGCCAAAACCGAGTGTGGACGGCACGCTGCTCTCCATCATGCCGGACTACGGAGGCTTCTACCCGCAGAGCTGCCAGAGAGACCTCCAGGCGGCTTTCTCTGACAGGAAATCCCTCCCGTATCCTCTGGACTCCCTCAGGGTGCCTCCCCCTCTCACTCCCCTCAACACCATCAGGAACTTTACGCTCGGCGCGCCCTCTATGGCCGCAGATGGCCCCATGGCTGCTGCCTTCCCAAACCACCAGAGCCTCCCTCTCAGACCCATATTGAGACCCAGGAAGTACCCGAACAGACCGAGTAAAACACCCGTGCACCAGAGGCCGTACCCGTGCCCGGCGGAGAGCTGCGACCGCCGGTTCTCCAGGTCTGACGAGCTGAGCCGGCACCTGCGCATCCACACCGGCCACAAGCCCTTCCAGTGCCGCATCTGCATGAGGAACTTCAGCCGCAGCGACCACCTGACCACACACATCCGCACACACACCGGGGAGAAGCCGTTCTCCTGCGACCAGTGCGGGAGGAAGTTCGCCCGCAGCGACGAGAGGCGGAGGCACATGAAGATCCACCTGCGGCAGAGGGAGAAAAAGTCCTCCGCGGCCTGATCCTCGCTGCGCATGCGCAAAGCTGCTGAATGTAAACGTTCTGCTCCTGCTGACACTGTGTGCAAAAAGAGCCCAAATCCTATTTTGTAGACTAAGTTGTTGTTCTCAGAAAAAAGATGGATGGAATATCTTTGGAAGCCATATCTTTAAGAAACATAAGAATCAGGGAGAACCAGAGTTCACTATGATGTGCTTGGTCATGCCTTCAGTATTTATATAAAACACAACTCTTCACTTATCACGGTCCAAATTAGAAATGCCCATACAAACGAAGCTGGTTATTGTAGCGTTGCTTTTCTCCTCGATTAATCGTTTGGTCTCAGAAAATAATGAAAAATACCATTTATCAATTATCGAAAGCTGATTATTTATTTTATATTTCTTCTTAATTGTAAGATATGGAGTTTGGCTTGCTTTAGTGCTCCGTTGCAAGGCATTGTGTCTACGACTGTATCTGCTTCATGTTCTCAGGGATTACATTACAATTCAGGCCGCAAACCAGACTGAAACCCTGCGAGTCAGCTGTCAGTGTCCTGCTCAGGTGGTTCTGTAAAATGCACAAAATAGTTCATTTCAGAAATATACACAAAGATTTTTGGACAGTCACTCAAAGGACATACAATTCCACATTTCCCAAGTTATTTAGGATAATCCCATCTCAGCTGTTGTATATCAGCTAAATAATGAATATCTTTAAAGACATCTTGTAGGGTTTATAAGAGACAAATACAAACAGACGATATTTGGTATTGTTGTAGTGACACTAAATATGTCTTATGATGCTTATTTATCACACAAAAAATGCATTCCTTATTGTAAGTACTCGTTTTGGAAGCTTTGATATTGACATAAATCTGATGGCAAACACAAATTACTTTCACTATTTTATTAAAGAACTCTGTGAATTTTTCAATGGCGGGATGCAGCAAGGAGAAGCTTTTTTAACCTGTTTTTGTAGATTAAATGTTAAAAATAATGATGTTTAATTCACCGGATGAAGAGTTGATACTTTGGTGTATTACATGCAGCGTATGTTGGGATTTTGAGAGATTGTAGCCGGATAATCAGATGTATTTCTGGTTATATTTTATATTTGTGGATGCGTTCAGTATGCACAGACCTGGGATACTTGTGAAGATTCAAACAGCATTTCTACCTGATGAATGTGAGAGAAGAAGAAAGAGAGTTACTGGACAAATACAAGTGGTTGTGTTTTATATTTGATATGCAAACAAGTCGAGCACTAAAGCTTTTATTCTGCTGGACCAATGCTTCTTGTCAATGCAAATAAATGTGGACTTGTCGAGTTGAGGCTCTTTATTTTGTGTTATATATAACGCTTTTTAAAAAATATTTAAACTTCTGGATGTTATGGTCACATGACATCTTTAAACTCATACATTTAAAACTCCTGCTGAAGAAGATCATGCCATACCAAAAGCTGCAGAAAGGTTACTGTTTAGAGCAGGGGTGTCAAACTCAAACACACAGTGGGCCAAAAGAAAATATGGGTGCTAGTCGAGGTCCGGACTGGTTCAATGTTTATTGCAGAACTTATTGAAATGAATTTATGGCACATATTAAACCTGGAACTAACAAAGCTTACATTATTGCCTATAAAAACAACATTAAACATTAAATAATCAGTTGCATTCATTTCTTACGGCTCTATCTGCAGCTTCTCCAGAGTCATTTCTTATGAGTACATTTTCCCACAGGCCAACAACAGCTTCAACAAAACTATTTCCCTCAAAGAACAAACCAAACATGCCCTGTTGTCGTGAGAGAAAGTGCAGAAGGAAGCATCCATTGAAGTCAGTGTGCTGCTCTGTGATGCTAGCTCAGATACTTGGCATCTCTCCTGGGAGCAAGGTCATCAATGTTTGGGCTCAGGCTCTGAGCGGAGGAGACCCTCAGGATGGAGTGAAGGTGTGCGTGCAATATACCGGCGGGCCAGATCTAATAGGAATTAGAAATTATCTTGCGGGCCGACATTAAATCCACCAAGGGCCTGATTTGGCCCCCGGGCCTCGAGTTTGACACGTGTGCTTTACTTTAGACCATCACATTTACATGTTCTTGTCAGTAATAAAATACTTTATGTTGTTTGCAGACAGAACTGATTCATGAATACAAGTTCATTATTAAAAAGACACTGTCAAGATTAATTTGACCAAGGGATCAATAAAGTTGTATGTTAGCATATCTAATCTGTATTTCAAAGAAACTATAAGGTTATTAAATAAAGGCAATTACTAAAGCTCAAGTTGGGTACAAATACTTTCAAATTGCACTTAAGGTAATGTGCTTTCCATGTGTACATGCTATTTGTGCTAGGGCTGAACGATTTTAAAACGAAATCACGATTTTTAATGATGCGATTATCAAATCGCAATGTCTGCAATTTTTTATTTTTGTTGTTCTTCTTGTGTGTCAGTCATCCACACCAATCAGAAGTGCTGTGCTCCACATGTACCAGCCATTGTTAACCAATCAGAAGTGGCCCATGATAGAAGGAGACAGATTGATCCAATCACCTGCCAAGTGCTTCTGAAAGTGCCTGCTCTTTCCAAATGGCTTCCTATGGAGCTTTAGATGCTTTGGTGGAAGCATCTGAGTCAGGTTAGTGACGCTCCATCACGTGTTTCTATTACAGGGAGAATCTGAAACTGAAGCTTGACTTTAAAGCAACCCAACGGAAGTTTCATGTAAGTTTAGTTCTTTCACTCGTAGCTCGGGCTGCGGGGTGCTAGAGACGGGAGCACGTTGATACGACCTTCCTAGCCGGAGTTATGGCCGCATTTTACAATAAACTTCCGTTGGGTCGCTTAACAACAAATATCGCAATATCTGTCAGAAAAAAAATCGCAATTAGATTATTTCCCAAAATCGTGCAGCCCTAGAAGCAGGGCCGGACTGGGACAATAAGTCAGGCCGCGAATTATACACCCAGCCAGGCCACTACCAGTTTTTTGTGCCATTTTGCTGGATTTATTTATCAATATTTACAGCGTTGCTGCCCGTAGTGATAGCCCTCTAAATCTACTTCCAAAAAATAAACATGGAGATGGGTTACTATTTAAACAAATGTACAAATCTATTTAGGAACCTATTCATGTGAACATATTTTAAGTGGGAGTGGACCTCAAATCCTATAGGGGGGTCCGGGGGCATTCTCCCCCGGTAAGATTTATTTTTTAAATGTTGGACTTAAAGTTGGGGTAGGTCATTTTGGAGAAACCAGCTGGAGTGCACTAGAATTTGAAAATACACAACAGGAACAAATCTGCCACTTCCTCACAGAGCCCCTCCTCCAACACACACGAACGCGCACATGACCAATGAGGGCACGAGATCAGTGTGTGCACAGATGGAAGGCTGACAGGCAGGTAGGCCATCCAGTTACTTTAGCCGGGCTGGCTCAGATGATTGGTCGTGCTTTTTACAGCGCCACGGCTTCCACAGATGATATTTTTTAATGGATTTTTTGTCAAAGCACTTCAGATATTCATTGCTATCGAGATGTTAAGAGCATTCCATGGAATATAACAAAAAGTGTTTCTTGAGCCGGTTTCTAAAACGTACCTACCCCACCTTTAAATGCATCAATCTGGTTCATTTTGAGGGGGAAATAAAGAGAGAGACTACACCCACATGAAACAGAACTGTATACATTTAAATAATCATACAATCATAATAACATGGCCATAACCAATAACATACCATATCCAATATGATAAAACAGTGAAACTTGTTTATTTATTTGTTTTGGTTCATTTATAGTTGTGAGTGTGTCTGGGCTCCTGGACCAGCCTCACCTGTCTCCCCCCTTCTCCTCTTTGAGGCAGCAGCAAAGACTGGTTTTAGCTCTCAACAAGTTTTTAAAGTTTATCTTACATTTGTTCACATATTTTACTAATCACTCCCCCTTCAAATGGAAATATGTGTTTACATGAATGGCGACCAAACCGTGAGACCCACTGAGAACTAAGTTAACTATCTAAACACTCAGCAGAGTCCTTTACCTCACCTGAGCTGTAGTTATCAGCCTCTCAGTCTGACAGGAGAGGACTCTCCTCCACCTTGTTGTTGAAACAGCTCCTTATATCCGTTAGCGCAGCTAGCTAGCACCAGATGCTAACAACAACAATAGCCTACACGTAACCGATGCGCGCGCTTTCTCTCTCTTGCTCACTTGCGCCACACATACACACACACCCTCCCGAGCTTGAATGACACAGAGACCAATCGAGGGCATTAGTGTATGGTATGTATGAAAGTGGCCATGTGGGCAGGCCACATCATGTAGACAGCCAGTCACCCTCTGTGAGGCAGAGTCAGACCCACATTTGCGCAGCGTTGCCTTCACAATACATACATAGCAAAAATCCTCAGGCCAGCAGGCCACTTAGCAGGCCAGGCCATCGGGAAACCTCCCGGTGCTCCCGATGGCCAGTCCGGGCCTGCCTAGAAGTATACTTACTGTATCATAATACATTTGACTAAAATAGTGTCAGTAAAGTAAACACTTGAAATATTGATTTACAGCTAAATAAACACAAACATTGCTTTCAAGTCTTTTAAAGAATGAACCACAGAAACGGGCCTTTCATTCAAACAGCTTTCTTCTAAAGGAAATATGACATTTTATTGAAAGTAAAAACAATTTAAGCTGATTAAGATGTTTCCGTGCCATGTTTGAGAGAAAAATAAACGGCATATTTTATATGATTAACAGAACACTTTCATTTCAGGCAAAACATATTGAATACGGCATTAGACACAGGTTTGAGACTTTAACAGACTTTGTGCTCATTATTAGACCCGTTTGTGTTTCAGTGATACAGCACATCGGTCTGTCCTTCACAAGTTTGCAGCACGTTCTGACAAGTTTAGTGCTTTTCTCATAGCTTCAGGTTAAGCATTATTTAAAATTGTACATCTTTGAATAAACAATGAACCATGTTGTTACTTAAGTTTTATTTATTTTATCCTAAGCATTTCGTATTTTATAAGAAACTCGAACTCACAAATTCACCTCTGATTTCCTTCAAACTGGAATTCAAATGTTATTGACCTACTTATTAGACATTCGAGACAAATATTAAACCCTTTCCTTCCATATGTGGTAAAAGAGGGACGCTTCATTTAGTGCACATGTTGCAAACAAACAATGCCCTCAATGTCAGCCAGTGAAACAAATCACAAACACTCCCAGAAAAAAAAAAGAAGAGAAATGTCTGTAGTTTTTTTTAAAGTCCTAAAACACAAGAATAAACCCGAGATTTTTCATTATTCAAAAATCAGAACTTCTGGAACAAAACGCCACAAATCCAGAAGCAGGAAGACGATAAAACACAAACACGTTCCTGAGGTTCGTGGACATTTCCTCGGAAGATTCTCAGCTCAGGTTGTTTTGAATGCTGCATTCAAGTGCAGTCGGGAACAAGTATATTATTCATAATCAGTTCTGCAGCGTGAACACATGCAACTCACAGCAACCGTTTGTATAACTGCACATGCATTACTGAAAGCTATGTTGTGTTCTTAAAAGATTTAGATTCAGAAGCCGACTCAGCCTTTCTGATTATTCTTGAACGCAGCATTAGCACCCGGCATCACTCATCATTTCTTGGCATCTCTTTTGCAAAAAAAGAGACATTTAAAGTGTTCAGTAAAGCAGAAATCCTGCTGATATCACCAGAACACTGAAATGTCTTCTCCAACGTGATATATGTGATACTTCAAAACGGAAAGACCAATGCTTGACACTCAGATTTCACGTCTTTCTGAATGATCTGAAATGTGTTTTAGACCCCAATGCATTAGAAGTGAAACACTGTAAAATAACTCA
The DNA here is from genome assembly GCF_902827115.2 of Pseudochaenichthys georgianus. Lineage (NCBI taxonomy): Eukaryota > Metazoa > Chordata > Actinopteri > Perciformes > Channichthyidae > Pseudochaenichthys > Pseudochaenichthys georgianus. The sequence continues at coordinate 37,131,192 of NC_047517.1, read as the reverse complement.
TTCAGCTGATTTGACCCTAAATAGAGATTGAGAAATGTTGGGATCTCAGTACAAACTTGCCTTGGGACTCCAATATCTTTTTGTTCAAGTGAAATGTAAGCTTGAGTTATATATTGCTTGGCAGCGATGTGAGCAAAACAAAACAAGGATTTCACCTTATTGTTTGCTGCAGGGCTGATTATTTCACTATTAGGGGTTTGCTCTAAGAGCCCAGACAAGTGTCCATCCCAGGTTTCTTAAAGTCCAAGGTGTCTTGAAACCTCTGGTCCAAAACCAACAGATATAGGATTATATTATTTGAGGGTCATGAAACAGCATTTTCTGACACATTTGTATGAAAAGTGACTTTTAATCGACTATTAAATTAGTTGGTGATTAGTCGACAAACAGTTGCAGGACCATCTCATCTGCACAGCTAAATGCAGACCCTCTTTATGCATGTGATGGCTTCAGTAATGATTTACAGTGACCCTTCCTTTATAGCCCATTGTCCAAACATAAATCCCCGGCCTTGTGCCAAGTGCAGCCCGAGAAAAGGAGACGTTTTACGGCAGGCTCAAAGGCAAACCTCCGGGCCTGGATACGGCTCCCCTCCGCACCAGAATTCCGGAGGCTGTGAGATCTCCATGAGCCAAACCTCCTTGTCCTTTTCTGATGTTTTGACCTCTCCTTCTGCAAGAACCTTATAATAATGACAGTCCCTATCCTCGTCCGGGTCGTACGGAGGGGCCAGGATGTCCATGAACGCAGTGGGTCCGTCCACAGCGTCGATCTGGTGCAGGTTGTCCCGGTCCGGAGAGAGCACGCATGGCCCACTTTCCTCCGTGAATTCAGCGGTGGATCGGAGCAGGGAACGCCGCAGAGAGCCCACCTGATGCGGGGTTGCAGGAGGGGGCGCGTCGGTCTGCTCCAACCTGTCAAAACAACTGATCCTGACCTTTCCATACATGACTTTCAGCATGCCGTGCATCCCCGGGTGGTCGTGCAGAGGTATGGAAGCTCCATTTTTCAGCAGAAACACCCCCATGCTGAACTGGTCCGTCTCGCAGATGTGCATGTAGGTGACCGGGGGGTCGTGGTACGGAAGCCCCGAGGGAATGTCGTCGGATCTCCGCGGGACGAGCTGCAGATCCGAGGCTCGTATTTCCGTCATCAGGCTCCTTAGTTTGTTCTGGTTCTCCAGGAAGGATTTAGCGGGCTCGTCTCCAACCCGAGGCGGGCTTCGGAAGGTAATGAGAGCTTGCCGGGCGATTCTCTGCACGATGGAGGCCATGCTGCTGTCGCCGGGCATCATACCGGAGAGAGGGACGTGCTGCCCGGTCGGTGTGGTCCGCCTGTCGGTCCTTAGCTTTAGCACTTTAGCTAAGCGTCAAAGATCGTTTTGAGAGAAGATGACTCACTCCTGATTTATTCTTCTTCGGACCTTCAGAATCAAAATCAGCAACAGGTTCATTGACAAGTAGGTTTACACATACGAGGAATTGCTTTGGTGTACAGGGCCCATACATAAACATAGCTAAAGGAGATACATTGAAAGAAAAACGAGCAAAAAATAAAATTATAAAAAAACTATTAAAAAAAACATTTGAATATGAACTCGAAAACTGTAAAAGTACTGCTATTTATTAAAAATGCATGTATAGTTTCAAGTAACTGTCACCAAATAGTCATAGAAGAATCACAGTTATGTAAAATCAGTGATAATCTATTCTATATACACAATCTTTTTGTCAAGAAGAGTGAAATAACAATGGAGGGAGACCTCACCTTATTTACAGATTCTTCGGTCGCTAGGTTCGTTGCCCGCTTTCAAACTGCCTGCTTTCTGCTCCTTCACGTGTTCATTCATTTGTTTTTTCCGCTTAACAACACGTTGGAAAAACAAAAAAACAATATGGTATCATATGCATTTGCAGGGGTCACTTTCAGACCGGATTTGACTCAGAAGCAGCCAGTCTTATAGACTTCAGGCCCCATTTTTGAATAACTGTCAAACACGTCCGCACCACGCACCAGACAACACTTTGCCAGTTTACACCTGGTGCATTGTGGGACATGTAGTTAGTAGAACGCCGTTACTGTGGTTACTGAGATGAAAATTGTTTTATTCAAATATTAACTACTTAGGGTTGATATTTTCGTCACATTGTTTTCTATAAGCAAGGATGGTGTCAATGTGAATTCATGAAATTACTCTGACTACATCTAACTGCCAAGACAATGCACTACAATACCCAAAAGGCCATAGAATATTTAACTTTTAATGATCTTTGCCCTCAGGCCTTACTCAATTACAGTCAACATGATTTGTTTGAACAATAATGATATTTTATTTATTTAACGTCTTGCCCTCTGATGGCCTATTTCTCATGGAATTATGAGAGGTCTTCACCAAACACAGCTATTTAGATCACAACATTGTTTATCTTTGGAAAAATACTATCATGTAAACTATTGTTGTGGTGTTAAAAATGATCAGATGTTCCCAAATCGATATATTTACTGGATATGGTTGGAGTATTCTTATGCAATTGAAATAAATGTTAGTTTGGTTTGGTACATTTTGAAGCAAAAGGTTATAACATTTAACTAACTATTCGTTTTTGTTCATTACTTCTAGCTGTCTAGTTAACGGTTTCAACTAATTACCAGTTACTTTTAGCAGTTTTTACAGTTTAAACTGTTAATTCACTACGTTATCTAACTATGTCAACGATTTATCGATTACTGTAAATTAACTAGTCGTACTGTTTTCCAAACTATTTGTTTTGGCTAACTGTTTTAACTGTTAACGTAACTGTTTTACCTGTTACGTTTAGCTAACGGTTTCAACAGGTTGTTCATCACATCATCGTTAGCTAACTATTTAAAACACATTTTCAGCTAACTTTTTCAAAGGTCATTTAATACTTGAGTTTACTATTTCAATTGTTTATCCTTTTCTTTGAAACAATTGACCCACCTGCTTATTTATTACGTTAGCTTACTATTTTTGCTGTTTTCCACTACTGCTAGCTACAGTTGTAACTGCTTAATCATTACATTAGCTAACCATTTAAACTGTTATCAGCTAACTTTTAGCTAACTGTTTCTGGTTTTTATGTATCTGTTGATGTGTGTGTTTAAATATTTTGTAAATACTTGTATCCTACTGTTTTAACTGTTTATCTGATTTAATCTTACCATCTTAACTGATTATTTTATTACTTTAGTTTCAACTGCTTAAACATTACATTAGCTAACCAGTTTAACAGTTATCTGTTAGTTCAGTTAACTGTTTTAAAAAAAATGTATCCGTTGATTTAAGCTAACTAATTATTTCATTACTTTAAGCAAGGCCTTGTCGAAGTTACTGAGCTGATGTAACTCAGTGGTTGGTCAGAAGCAGTAACAAAAACAATTCCTCTATGAACTTTTTATTATTTTATTAATTTTGTATGGGTCCTTCTTCTTTATTGACGACAGGGAATCGAGTAGTGTACTTCAAAAGAAAAATAGTCTCTCTCATAAATTCAACATGAAGCGATTGGCTCTCCTGCTTCCCTCAACCTCGACCTAAGTCACATGTGTCAAACTCAAGGCCCGGGGGCCAAATCAGGCCCTTGGTGGATTTAATTTCGGCCCGCAGGATCATTTCTAAGTACTATTAGAACTGGCCCGCCGGTATATTGCACGCACACCTTCACTCAATCCTGAGGGTTTCCTCAGCTCAGAGCCTGACCCCAAACATTGATGAACTTGCACCCAAGATGAGATGCCAAGTATCTGGCTTGAACTAGCATCACAGCAAACGGAGTTTCAATGGATGCTTCCTTCTGCACTTTCTCTCACGACAGCAGGGCATGTTTGGTTTGTTCTTTGAGGGAAATTGTTTTGTTGAAGCTGTTGTTGGCCTGTGGGGAAATGTAATCATAAGAAATAAATGCAACTGATTATTTCATGTTTAATGTTGTTTTTATAGGCAATAATGTAAGCTTTGTTAGTTCCAGGTTTAATATGTGCAATAAGTTTATTTCAATACGTTTTGCAATAAACATTGAACCAGTCCTGCCCTCCACTAGTTCCCATTTTTGTATGTGTATTTGAGTTTAACACCCCTGACCTAAGGTGTTTATCTTACCTGTACTTATCCAGGAACTTATAAACGTTCAATCTCTCTTGTGTCAATTATATAAATGTCAATGGGCTACATGCACTAGGGTCTGTGACATACTTCCGGCTTCATAAAACGTCAGGTAAAGTAAATAGTGCCGAACACTGAATGAATTTAAATTAGTCTAAAACATTTTGGCCTGCAAAATCCATTAGTCAAAGTTAGGTTAAATCAGAAAGAATAAGACTTGCTTGGCGTTTGTCTCATATTTCAACTGTTTGTCCATTAGCCTACTTTTTGAACTGTAAAAGGGCACATGAAAGCAGCCCAAAACATCCCACCCAGAAGTGGATGTCATTCATCCATTAAAATGTAGGAATGATAGTCTTCTGCTGTTTAGGGTCAAAAGGTCATGTTGATGCTTTTCCATCACACAGCTGGAAGTTCAGAAGGGCTTCAAATATTATGTTAAAAAGATTTTAGTGTCACCATGGGTAAGAAACACACTTTGGTCGCCTCAAGATCAGTGACTCATGTCCGTGAGCATGACTCACTTGTTGTGGCATCCGTGATGGCATTTCATTGTACAGACGTGGGCAGTTAATTTGGACGTCTTTCTACTGGGAAACACCCACCCACCCACACACACACACACACACACACACACACACACACACACACACACACACACACACACTCTTAAAAAAAAAGAGGGATGACAGCCTTCATTATGGTAATTCTTGGTGGAATTTGTCATCAAATAAAGAGATTTATTTGTGTTTTATTACTGTGATCAAAGCAGAGAGAAGCGGGAAGCAGTAGGAGAGGACTGCTGGGGACCCTGTTTCGGTGTCTATAACTGAATTAAGGTAGTTACATTTAGTTCAAGTAGTGTGTAAGTATGAATCACACAATTTAATGACACTTTAACAATAATGACAGATGCTAGTGAAAACAATCAGTCTAAATTAACAATCGGGACGGAAATGTTCGGATTTCCAAAGGGAGGTTCTGTGAATAAATTAAAAATCACGAACCGAAATAATTGCACTGTAACTTTTATCTTTTAATGTTTATTTTATTAGCTTTTCCTTTTAATGCTTTTAATGTTTCTTTTATTATCTTTTACTGTTTTTAAATGCCTTTGTCTGAATGTCTTTCATTTTTGTAAAGCACCTTGAATTGCCTGGTGCTGAAAGGTGCTATATAAACTTGCCTTGCCTTGCCTTGCCTTGCCTTGCCTTGCCTTGCCTTGCCTTGCCTTGCCTTGCCTTGCCTTGCCTTGCCTTGCCTTGCCTTGCATAACCAAGAGGACACCCACCGTAGAATTATAATGTTATTGGGTTCAAACATTTGCATTCATGGAGACGTCACCTGCTCCTATACACAATCTTCAGCAGCGTCTCCTAAATAAAAATCAGTATGACACCCATTTCATCACAATGTGACCGAGGGGGGGTCATGTGTGTGTGTGTGTGTGTGTGTGTGTGTGTGTGTGTGTGTGTGTGTGTGTGTGTGTGTGTGTGTCTGAAAGCCGGCTGAAAATAGACGGCGTGATTCAGAGCACGGACACTTTTAGACCTGAAGTCGAGCCAAACTGTGGAAGCCCTGCGTAGAATTATTGTTGGACCACACACACACACACACACACACACGCACGCACGCACGCACGCACGCACGCACGCACGCACGCACGCACGCACGCACACACACACACACACACACACACACACACACACACACACACACACACACACACACACACACACAGTCTTGTTTATTTATAACACAACAGTAAATAGCAGGAGATTAGTATGCGATTGTGTGTGTACTACAGACTAAATTGATGTCAAATCCGTCTTAACCTCTGTCTCCATAAAGAAAAGTTGCTCAGATATCATTCGAGGACAAATAGTTTGTGTCCAAAACAATGCAATAGAATAATTAGTTATATTATATTCAACTTTCTCTGTGTGACATTGTTTGTGCTGAACATATGTATTAATTTCCAGAATGTTAACCCGTTATAACAGTGTCTTAAATAATAAATGGCCATTGTTACTGTACATTTTTTTTATTATACTATAGAGGGGATTTTTTTAAATATTTGTTTTGAGTCTGTGATATGTCAATAATAATAAGCAACATTGATTATGACACATTCTTATTTAAAATGTAGCATGAAACAACGAAAATAGCCTGTATTTGTCCCATTTTGAAGCAAGTGTTCCATCGAAAGCCTGATATAATGGACTTAATGACATAATGGCTATGGTCCAATAGGGACATTTGTGTCCTTTAGGCTCTGGCTGTGTATGAATTTAGATAAACATACTTTATTATAGACCTTTTATAGGAGCTGACATTAACTTCCATCTTATTAAATCCTTTACTGGAAGCAGAGGAAGTGATGCAGCTTCTCGCCTGCCTGTGAAAGGGATCGTGGGAAATAAAGACTTGATGATTGATCGTTAACAGAAGCCCTGAGAGGCAAGGGAGGAAGGCAATTTTAATGATCCGTCTTTGAATCTAAAAAAACATCCCGAGTGAAATCCTAACTACATATTTTCAACCTGTGCGGTTTTGATCCGTGAGTAAAGGACTGCACTGGTACAATTCCACCTGACATTTGCAATACTGTGTGCACATGTGTCTATCAAATCAAATACACCTCTTTTGAAGGTGGATTTCCTTCATTTTAGGATCACTTGTTTGTGTTTGGCCTTGGCATTCGGGGCTTTAAAAATAGCACTTTACCCCTGCTTACACCTAGAGAGAGGCGAAGTCCCGCCCTTCTACTTCCGCCCCATGGGACCTTATTTTGGAAAAAGTATGTATTGAAGTCAATGGAGAGAGAAAGACTATCTTTCGATCCCGTTTGAATTGTGCCACGAATTACACATATGATGTTTGTCAATCTTAAAAAATAATTTCCATGTAAAAAAAAGTCACAGTTTGTCGTAAAACTGTTGAAATATAATACGCAAAAATACGCAACTAGAAAGACTACAACTCCCAGAGTCCCGGTCCCGCATGCTGGCTCTTAGGAACCGACTAACTCCCCTTGTGTGTGTGCACAGCTCTCAACGTGCCCAGACTTGTAGTGATTTTCACCTCTTTTAATACTTTCCGCCTCATTCTGAAAGAAAGAAGTGAAATGTTTCAACGTGACGGCCGTCTTGGTGTGTGGAGCGAGGCGGGAGATGTAGGTCATTGAGCGGTTTCACACAAACAAAAGTGTTACTTTTTACGACACATTTTAATTTTTTTGACTTGTAAAATTATCTTTTAAATTGACAAACATCATATGTGTAATTCGTGGCACAATTCAAACGGGATCGAAAGATAATCTTTCTCTCTCCATTGACTTCAATACACACTTTTTCCGAAATAAGGTCCCATGGAGGTCCCCCGGAAGGGGAGGGACTTCGCCTCTCTATATGCCGTGAGCTGATTATCGAGCTTTCATTGTAACAGTCGCGGGAGTACTGTCACTGTGTGTGTGGGGAGTGTTGCGGTCGAACATCCCACTGTAGCGCCCGGTACCTTAAAGGGAAACCCGACATGTTTGAGCACCCTCTATGAAACGTCAAGCTACCCCACAGCACCCCCAAAAGAAAATCTCTGGCGCCGCCACTGTGGGCCAAGCCCCGAATGTTCCCAGGTCCAGGAAACGCCCCTGCTCATCCCGACCACATGTTTCCATATTTGGAATAAAGGCATTCCTACATTCTCCTTGGTGACTTTAAACGTCTTCCTGAACTGAACTGAACTCGTTTTCCTATGGTGCAAAAAAAATGATATTAAGCAACCAGTCATGCCAACATTAATTACACTATAATCTGACTTTATTTAATTTGAACTGTATTGTCAAACTATATCTTAGATATTTTATTGAAGTGTATTTGAAGTGTACTAATTATTATGTTCGTAACCTGAATTTAAATCAGGCTTTGTAATTATTTGAGTAACCGAGATCATGTAAGTGTATTTCAAGTGTACTATGTATTGTTTGACTGATAGAGATCATGCAATGTTATTGTTTGTTTATTGATTGTTATGAACCTGTCTGAGGACCACAGATGGAAATTAGCTATTAGCTATAATCTGGCATATTGCATCTCTTCTCTTTGCTGAGATTAATGTTTTTGTATGCATGGTCCTTCTATAAATAAATAAATAAATAAAACTAAGCAACAACACATTGTGCCACACAGTTTGTCCATTTATTACAAAATGAAGTGCTATTTCAGAATGTGTCTCTAAAACAATTGTGTGTAAAGCTAAAGTCTGACAAAACGTATATTTTGTTGCAAGTGAAAAGGAATTTAGAAAGATTATCCTGGCAAGACTTCCTCTTATGTTATTAACAGAGGTAAAACAAACGATATCAGACGTTGTTAACCAGTAGCTGGATAACCAGAAAGAACAATTGTCAATTTCTTCTCAGGGTTTCGTAAAACGAATGAACAATTAGTCACAAAAAACTTAATGCTGAAGTTTTACTGTCTGCAGACATCAGAAAATTATGATATTTATATACCAAAAAGACCCTCACATGTGTCTCCATCTTCTACCTCAGACAGTAGTGTAATTTCTCCTGATAACCACAGCTCGTGTTTGTAGGACTGCAGGCCGTCCCCCCCCCTGACACTTTAACTTGAGTGGATCCAAATGTGTTTAGTGACAGGGCCTCGGTCCACAGGGTATTGACAGGAAACTGGATCCGGAGGCCAAAAAGTCTCACAGGGCGGATTCACATGCAACACTAACTTTATGTTTAAACCCTGGTTTAACTTTGGAAGTGGAGTTCACCCCAGAAACCAATCCCTAAAGTGGAGGGCGCATTTCCACTGCAGGGCCTCGCACGGCTTAGTACTGTATAGTTAGGCCTTGGTAGGCCAGGCTCAGTTTATGCTGCGTTTCCATTACAGTTTAGTACCTGGGGCAGTAACTATAGTAACGCAGTGTAGGCGGAGCCGTGACGTCATCTTCAATGCGAAACACAAAACCAACATCAGCCGTTAGCTGTTAGCACCCAGAGCTCACAGCTCCTCATATCTGTTCAGAAACTAGACAGAAGTGAAACAAGTACAAACCACAGACTGCCTGTGTCATGGCGAATACAGTCGCTGGTTTATTTATGTCTGTAGGCCGTTGTTGTGAGTGTGGACGGTCGGAGCATATACTGCGTTAGCTTAGCCAAGCTCCATTTAGAAAACACGCATTTTAAAAGGTGTTTCTCTGCCGTCTGTCTGCAGACTTGTCAAAGCATTAATTCATGGTTTTTAGTAACCGGTATCAGTATGTTGTTTCTTCGGCATCATTTTGAAACGTGTATTACAATTAAATCACGGTCAAATATGTTCATTTTGTTGTAGTTGCCAGCGATTCTCTCACTAGTTTAGCATACTCAGCCCGGTTGTTGGCCCGGAAAGAACCTGGATTTTGGAGAGCCAGAAAACTGTGAAAAAGTACCCGTTAGCCGAAACTACGCCAAGTGGAAACGCAACTTAAACCGTGCTACGCGCTGCAGTGGAAATGGGCCATTATACCAGCATTTGGGGGTTTTCTGTTTAAAAATGGGTAGAAATTGTCACAAGTTAGACACATCTATTGTTGTTTGTTTGGCGGCTCATCTTAACTCTCCTCTCATTTCAGATCCCGCCTTCCTCCAGGCCCTTGTAATCAGCTCACTCCCCTCACCTGGTCTCCTCAGCCTTTCCACCTGTTACTCATCCCCTCATCGCTCCACAGTATTTACACCACCTCACTATCACTTGTCCTTTGCCAGATTGTCTTGTCGTTTCCGCCAAGCTCTCCAGTGAGTGTTATTCTCTAGCCTAGATTTTTGTCCTGCCCGGTTTTTGACCCCTGCCTGCCTGTTTACGGATCTCGAGTTCCCGCCTGCTCCCTGTCTGGTTTTGGTTGCCTGTCTGACGGATTTCCTGGTTTTGACCCTGCCTGTCCCTGACCTGAATAAACTGAACATTGCAATACACTGGTTGTATCTGAGTCGTGCTATTGGGTTCTGACCTGTACCTGTGATCGTGACAGAAATGCTGCAGTGAATCCAGTAAAAGCACGTTAGAAGACCCAAGAAAGACTAAAAAGCTTTGACAAATACCTTCCTTAGTGCTTTGTGGGTAAAATGAAACTCTCTCCTCTCTCTGGGTACAACAACTTGGCTTTTGTGGCACATTTTCTCGTCACTGTTTGCAGAAATCTGTTATCTGCGGCCTGGAG
>NC_047517.1:37065853-37115853 GCF_902827115.2 Pseudochaenichthys georgianus | reverse complement strand
ACACGGACTGAGGCTCGGTGCGCCCCTCACGGAATGGCTGAGGACGTTGCTCGCCATTCCCCCATCGTCTCGGCACTGGAAGACAGCAAGACTTCCGACTACAAGGAGACGATGCACGACCTGCTAGGTACGGAAGACCCCGACTTCTACTTCATGGAACTGTTTCTTCGGGACATGCGGCTGCGTGTCCAGGCTGCGCTAGCTAACACGGCTCGTGTTGAGCCCTGTGCTTTAGCCGAAGAAGCTGACCGGTTCTTCCTGGCCGCCCGGCAATTTACCCCTGAGGTGCTGGCCACTGCGCGCAGCGGCACCTTCCCTGGTGGGGGCACGCCGCCTAGCAGAGGCTCTGGGGCTGACGACATCGACTAACGGCTTCCGGCTAGCGGCCGTCGACACCAGCTAACAGCTAACAGCTAACCACTACAGCTAACGGCTAGCAGCTACCGACGGCTAACAACGACAGCTAACAGCTAACAACGGCTAACAGCTAACGACAACTAGCAGCTACCGACGGCTAACAACGACAGCTAACAGCTAACAACGGCTAACAGCTAACGACAACTAGCAGCTACCGATGGCTAACAACGACAGCTAACAACGGCTAACAGCTAACGACAACTAGCAGCGGCAGCTAACGGCTAGCAACGACAGCTAACGGCTAACGACGGCTAGCAGCTAACGGATAACAACGATGACTGACGGCTAACAGCGGCAGCTAACGGCTAGCAACTAACGACGTGTTGACATCTGACTGTTAACAATTTTTTTTCCGGTGCCGGAGAGGAGGTTCGACCAGCCGGTTGACCTCATGTGGACACTCTCATCTTTTTCACCACCTCGACGGCGGTTCCAGACGCCACTCACGGTATCATCGACGCCTGGGTGGTGCACTCCTGGACCCCGTCTCGCCTCGACAGTTCCGGAAGTCGCCCATGCTCCATCGGCCCATGGGTGGCGCGCTCCGGGACCCTGTCTGGCCTCTCCTGCCTTCCGGGGATATCCAGACGCCACTCACGTTCATCGACGCCTGGGTGGCGCACTCCTGGACCCCCTCTCGCCTCGACAGTTCCGGACGTCGCCCATGCTCCATCGGCCCATGGGTGGCGCGCTCCGGGACCCTGTCTGGCCTCTCCTGCTTCCCGGTGATGCCTCAGCACCTGCTGAGGACTTCATGCCCGCCGCCGCGGCACGTCTGCCTGCGGCCGGGTTGCTCTCCTGCTTCCCGGAGATACCTCGACACCTGCCGAGGACTTCGTGCCCGCCGCCGTTGCACGTCTGCCTGCGGCCGGGTTGCGCTCCTTCCTCCCAGGGGGACTGCTCCTCTCTTCCGGGGATACCTCGACGCCTGCCGAGGACTTCATGCCCGCCGCCGTTGTGCGTCTGCCTGCGGCCGGGTTGCCCTCTTTCCTGCTGGGTTCTCCGCAACACCTAGTGCGGCCCCCTTACGACGGCCCGCCCCCGGTGTGGGTGCCCTCGCCCTCGTTAGGGCCTCTGCCCTCTCCTGCGGCCCCCTTTCGTGGCCCGTTCCATGGCCCGGTCCTCACCTGCGGCCCCACCCTCCTCGGCCCTTGTGGTGCTTCCTCCACGGACGTGGGGATATATTTTGTTGCCATGTTTGAATTCTGGGGGGGCTTGTGTGGTGACCACCTATTTAACCACTGGTACATAATTCAATCATGGAACTACAGGTTGGGGTATTGTTCCGCACGGACACTAATGCCTACTGTACCTCCGGGGCATATACTGTGTCCTCCTTCCTTTATCTCTCTCTTGTCTATTCGGACTGCTAGCCAGCAACATGTCCTTTTCTGCTCCTCATTAAAGTTCCCTTTTGCACCTTCGATGCACCGCCTCTGACTCCATATCTCTCAGCACTACAAGACCCAATTTAACCCTGAGTCCGACAGCCAGGAGGAGGGGGGGTGGCTAGCAGAGGGAGCCGCCAGATTCAATGGAATGATTCTCCAAAAAAAAACTTGGACCCGTTAGTGAGGGTACCGGGGTTGTTGTCATTCCTGCTAGCTTGACATGCAGTAGCAGTACATGTACTTACCTTGTCTGGTTGAATGGATAATAAAGTGTAAAGTGTGGAAGTCCATTCTGACTCCCGTTCATCGGCTCAACAACACCTCATTAGATGAAATTGTGTTTGCATTAATACGGTTGATTTAATCTTAATCTGCCTGCCTATAGTTTTGCCGATATCTGTGTTGATAGGTAATAGATTAAGAGCGGTGAATCATCTTAGAAACAGGAAGCGCTCAAACGTTTGTGTGAGTTTATCAAATTTAGCAGTGATTCCATGTCAGCCACAGCTTGTTACAAACAACATGACTGATAGTGTGTTTAACGAACTTAAACTAGCTTTATTAAATGTCAGGTCTTTGGCAGGAAAAACATTTTTAATCAATGATTTTATCACTGAGCACAATCTTGATTTTATGTTTTTAACAGAAACTTGGATTGAACAAAATAACAGTGCAGCTGTTCTTATCGAATCAACCCCTCCCAACTTTAGTTTTATGAGTTAGGAAAGAATGCATAAGAGAGGGGGTGGAGTTGCTATTCTGTTCAATGATTCCCTTCAATGCAGGAAGACATCGTATGGAAACTCGTATGATTCTTTTGAATATGTGGCCCTTCAGCTGAAATGCTCCTCTCCAGCTCTGTTCCTAAATATCTATAGACCACCCAAATACTGTGCAAGCTTTTTTGATGACTTTACTGAACTGCTGTCGATAGTGTGTATTGACTTTGACCGTCTAGTCATTGTTGGTGATTTTAACATCCATGTTGACAACCCCCAGGACAGAGGGGCTAAAGAACTGTGTTGTGTTCTTGATAGCTATGGACTGACTCAGCATGTGACGGAGCCCACGCACAATAAGGGGCACACTCTGGACTTAATTATCGCAAAGGGTCTGAATATCTCCAAGGTATCTAGGATTAAAAGACTAATGTCACAGCAGGATTTGGAAACACTTGTCCATGCTTTTATCTTCAGTAGACTGGACTACTGCAATGGTGTCTTCACAGGTCTCACTAAAACATCTATTAGGAAGCTGCAGCTGATTCAGAACGCCGCTGCTCGAGTCCTCACTGACACTAAGAAAGTGGATCACATCACTCCTGCTCTGAAGTCTTTACACTGGCTTCCTGTGTGTCAAAGAATAGATTTCAAAATACTGCTGCTGGGTTTACGATCAGTTTTTAGGTGATTTGTACTGAGGAACAAGTATCACAGCACCGACGGGTGAAAAATAGTGTTTTGGTAACACGGGGTGTTCAGGTAACACTTAAAGACTTTGCTATGGAACGCAAAGCAGGGCAGGGGGCTAGTACACCCTCCTGAGGGTCCGATTGGGGATGTCATGTGAGCAAAACATGGTGAAAACAATCAGTCTAAATTAACAATCGGGACGGAAATGTTCGGATTTCCAAAGGGAGGTTCTGTGAATAAATTAAAAATCAAGAACCGAAATAATTGAACTATTCATATCTTAGACTGCACTGTAACTTTTATTTTTTAATGTTTATTTTATTAGCTTTTCTTTTTAATGACTGATTTTAAATGCCATTTTCTTAATATCTATCATTTTTTGTTTTTCTTGTAATGTTTCTTTTATTATCTTTTACTGTTTTTAAATGCCTTTGTCTGAATGTCTTTAATTTTTATAAAGCACCTTCAATTGCCTGGTGCTGAAAGGTGCTATATAAATAAACTTGCCTTGCCTTGTCTCATATAAAATAAAAAGTCATTCAGGTAATAAAACGGCCACTATCTCCGCACATTTGTGTCGATCCGGCAGTGCGAGTTCAGCCCAGTGGCGTGCACAGACATTTATAGGGGCAGGTGCTCAAGAGTCGTTGTGGCGGTCGCGCCGAAATTGTGCACTCCGAAATTGTGCGCAAAAATTTGTTAGTTTCTTTTCGGTTTTTGGTTACTTTAATTCGGTGTTAGGGTTAGGTTAGGGTTATGTTATTTCATTCTTATTTTTGCCTGATTTTACTGATTTATTATCAAAAAATTAATTATTTTAACATTTATTTTTATTATTCTAAATGACTTAGGGGGGTCCAATCTGAAGCTAGGGGGGGACACACACGCACACACACCAGAGATGGGGACTCGAGTCTGCGACTCGGACTCGAGTCGCACTTAAGTCGCGCACACAGAGACTTGAGACTTGACTTGGACTCGTAACCAAAATACTTCAGACTCGACTTGGACTCGTGTGTTGGGACTCGTGAACAATCATTGTGTTTTCTATTTTTGGCGTATTAAAGGTGGGGTAGGTACATTTGAGAGAAACCGGCTCGAGATCGCTAGAATTTGAAAATACACAACCGGAGATAATCTGCTAGAGGCTGCTACTTCCTCACAGAGCCCCTCCTCCAACACACACGAACGCGCACATGACCAATGAGGGCACGAGATAAGTTTGTGCCCAGATGGAAGGCTGACAGGCAGGTAGGCCATCCAGTTACTTTAGCCGGGCTCGAATTTCATCAGGTACTTGAAAAGTCACCCGGAGAGGTCAGTCACATTAACGCATGGATGGTTAGCAAACATGTTTAGCTCAGCATCAGCTATGTAATGTTAACTTAGCTTGCTGCTAGCTTTGTAACTGAATATTTGAAAAGATTAGTGAATTGCTTGTCACACTTGTTTGAGTTGAGTGGCGTTGACATCCAACTCTTGACATGACATAAAAAAGGTCGGTAACGTTAATCATATTGCATTGCAATAGCCTGTTTAAAGTCATCATATAACAAACAACTAATCAGTACTGATACTGTATGCTAATAGATATAGGAGTGATAATAACACAGTAAATGCTTTGAATTTCTGACCAAAGACTTGAGACTTGGACTTGCAAAAAAGGACTTGTGAACATCTCTGACACACACACACACACACACACACACACACACACACACACACACACACACACACACACACACACACACACACACACACACACACACACACACACACACACACACACACACACACACACACACACACACACACACACACACACACACACACACACACACACACAAAATATATGAGGATACAATACGTGGTAAATAAAGAAAAAGCAACCAATACATTTGAGGACGATATTTGTTAAGCCCCTGTCACACTGTCCCGAAGTTGACACCCGATGGACACACGAATATGGAATTGTGAATTTCGCACGAAGATGGCCCCGAACCACACACCAAGGCAACATTTACATTACATTTAAGAAATACAACTGCAATGAAAGCACCAAAAACAATCATGTTACAGTACTATGATACTGCACTGATATCTTCAGACTTTGTTCTTTACTTTATCTGTCTTTCTATGTATTATGTATCTATGTATTATGTTTTCTCCGTAATGTTGTTTCCATAGCAACAACATCTTCCTGTCAACTCTCCTTCAAAATAATATATTATATCCTTTTCAGTTTCACAGAACACAAATTGGGTTATTTACATAATATGTTTACATGATTTTGTTGTGCAATAAAACAACCCGATGGACACACGATAAAGGAAATGTTCAAATTCGGCTGTGATCGTAGCAACATCGGGCCGTTCGTGAGGGCATCTTAAGCCATCGTATGACCACCGGTGGAGTTTCTCAGGCTCCGGCAGCAACTTCGTGAGCGGTGGCAAAATCTTTGGCATGCCAAAAAATTGCCGAAGGACCTTGCGATGGTTCATTTTCGTGTTGAATTCGTGTGTCAATTTTGCCCTTCGTGAGGCCATCGTGAGGCCATCGTGAGGGCATCTTGTTATCCTCGGTGCCATCGGGCATTCGCCCCGATCAGAGTGAGGGCGAATGCACCGATGATAACACGAAGATGACACGATTTGACAAGATGCCCTCACGAGTGCCTTACGAAGTTGCCGCTCACAAAGTTGCTGCCGGAGCCTGAGAAACTCCACCGGCGGTCATACGATGGCTTAGATGCCCTCACGAATGGCCCGATGTTGCTACGATCACAGCCGAATTTGAACATTTCCTTTATCGTGTGTCCATCGGGTGTCAATTTCGGGACAGTGTGACAGGGCCTTTACTGAACACATAGATACAAACATGACATGATGTGTTTTTATGATATAAATACTATCTACTTGGTAGTTCAAGAAGTATTATACAAATTGTTCCACATTAACAAACAACATTCAATTTGTAAGCCAAACCATTATGATTTAATATACATATGAAGATAAAGAGCCATTCTGCACAATAAATACTTTTACTTTTCATACTTTGAACTCAGGACTTTACTTGCAATGGACTAATCCTAGACTCTGGTATTACTACTTTACTAAAGTAATACTATCAGTAATCTCACTGGTAAGGGGTCAACATAATTCCCAAAAAATCACAACAAATGGAAATACAGAAAACTACCAGTTGCAGTTAAAGCCTCCATGTGTAGGATTAGAAGATATGAGTTCATAAAGGGCATTCTGGGAATTGTAGTAACTCAACCACTGAAAAAGAAAAAGCAGAAGAAGCATCCCCCCGACGTCTTGTACTAGGAGAGTGACCTCTAGTGGCCATTTGTGATTACTGCAACACAACCATTCTAATTTATATTCAAGATGAGGCAAAAAAAGCCAATTAATCCCAATTTTTTAAGAGATTTAAAAAAATGTAATAAAATAAATATCAGTCATGCACATTACCTAAAAGTATAACACTATCATTACTTAAAGGTCACCTATCATGCTATTTTTAGGCAATAGCACAGGTCTCAGATATATACAAATATATAAAAAACATGTCTATGAAGTGTTTTGCTCAAAATACCAAACAGATCACCCATTCTAGCCATGCCTCATATCCCTCTATTTCACTTCCTGTTTCAAAAGTGCTGATTTGGGAATAAAGCTTAAAAAAAAAAAAAATGTAGGCTATGCAAAATAAAAAAAGAGGGAGCTGAGCTAATGCGCGACCCGGCAGCTACTATCTAAACTAAATACTGCCGTGATGAAATGCCATATCATGGATCAGGGGCAGACATCAGTTTCTTCCTCATTTTCCTCAATTGTTCATATTTGGTTTATTAAAATAATGATATTGTGGTCATTGTTAAAAAATGTCTGCTATTATTATGATATTATTATTTGTATAATGCGCTTTCTGCCTTCCTGTCATTAGGAGTTAGACATGTAATGGCTATAGATTAGATCCTTCATTATCCTAAACTGCTGGGACATTTCCCTATAGCCAATATCTTTATATTGTCTACTCTTCACTTACTTGTCAGCATAGGTCGGCATTGATGCACAGAGCCGACAGAAGACCTTGTTTATATTGGCATCATATTGAGAGGTGCAGCCAGTGACGCGTCCTGAAACCAGGAAGTAGCTGCTGGTTCCCTCCACAAAAAGCCATGGGATTTCTCCACAGGGTTTTGGAAAATAGCTGGAAATAAGGTCTGTGGAAAACAAACCTGTTTGATAAATGCACGTTTTGTTCAGCCGGATAATCTCCACATGTCTACCCTACTTTTATAATGTTCGAATCATAAATCGAATCGATAGATTATAAAAGGGTTTTAGGACGTGTCACTGCACCACTCGAAGCCAACTCCATCGATCAAGCTGAAACTTTCTCTCCCTCTTCTTCTCATGCTCCCTGTCACTCTCCTTTGACTCCTCCGGTGACTTTCTTTTATTTGAAGATTGTTTTTTGCCCGGCGCTTGGCCGGTTACCGCTGGTATTAAAAACATTTTGGCGAATGGTCAGGTGGCGCGATAGTCTGTAGTGAAGGAGCACGCTCCCGCTCACAGGAGCCTGCTCGGCGCTCCGCAGCAAACAGCTGTTTACCGACTCACGACACGCTATGTTGTAGTGTTAATAAACGAAACAATTTAACAAAATTGCTAGTCAAAATACCAATACCACAGGAAACATTTTTTTTTAAACAATATTTTTAGTGGCCCGAGCGGGCAAGTGGAAAGTACGTTATGCTGGCCCGGGGTGTCTAAATAGTGCTTCCGGGCCAGCGGGCCATTTATAATGTCGAGCCCTGTGGATTATCAAGGATTCTCTCTGAAACAGTTTGGAGCTCAAAGGCTTTCTCTCTTGTCGGTTACACCACAAGGTGAGTTCCTTTTTACTTCCTGCTTCTTCACACACATGCTCTCCAGTACAGGTTAGCTCTGAGTGTTAGCGATGCTAATGTAAACACCGACCATATTACGTCCAAAACAGTCGGGCTTTGTTTCAACGTTTCTGATTGGGACGTGGGTCCACATTTCAGATATTACGTCATATCGGACGCAAATCTGGATCAGCTCCGTTGTTCCCCCATTTTTAGAGATTTGGGTACGGAGGAAAAGAGAGGGTTTTATTTTCTGACGCTGCGTGAGTTCCCCGACACACCGGGGACACATGTTGATGTATAAAAGACATCAAAAAGTGCATTTTGCACGATAGGTCCCCTTTAAAGAACAATATTTAAATGTAAGATCAATAAACCACATATTTTATTAAACATTCATAACTCAGTTGACTGCAACAAAATAATAAAGGACGTTGAAAAATAAATAAATGATATATAAATAATCACATTATACGCTTTAACAAATTAACGCTTAAACTTATACAGAGATTATTTAGTTTTCTCTCTTCAAAGTAATTAGGAGCCAGTGCAATGTTGGTGTTGGGATCAGGGGGGCACAGGTTCAAACCCCACTGCAGTCAGCATGACGTTGTGTCCCTGGGCAAGACACTTCACCCCAAATTGCTCCTGTGGGGATTGGCCACAGTATTGAGTATGTAAGTCGCTTTGGATAAAAGCGTCTAATAAGTAACATGTAATGTAATACAATGTTAAAACATGTGTAATGTAACATTATTTTAGTGATAACTTGGCAATAAAAATAACCCACAGTAATAATCTTGGTGTCATGTTCTTTAATCTTCGATGGATTTCACAGACCGACAAGTTTCAACATAAAAAGTTTTCCAGTTCTTCACAGTATTGCATTTTGCACAGTGTTATACAGACGACAGAGTTTCTCAGTGAAGGCACAAAACTAGAGATCACTTCTGCCAAACGAAATCCCTACGGACAAACATGATGAACTCGAGGATACTCAAACGTGGCGCGGAAACATTTTTGTACACAACATAAAAACTAACTTTAATCTCTACCGACTCGCGGCCAGAAAGGTAGTAGTGTCATAATCAAACTGCAGGTATAACACTTCGGTTATGTTTTCTCCCACGTCTCCAGCTGCTTCCTCGGAGCTCCATTCCCTCCAAACGCTGAGCAGGAACACGATGATTGTCCACTTTGCGACTCTCCCTTCTTATTAAAATCCAACAGCTCCACACCAAGTGCTATTTGTCAGTTTAGTGCAACTTCCCATCAAATACTGTACCATTAAAATAGACCTCGCTCTGCTACAAAAGTACACATAGTAGTACAAGATAACAGTATAAGTACTTTGCTTTTTTTGCTACATAAGAAGCATGCTTTCACAGTAACACAACAGCTGCATATGTAGTAGTAGTAGTAGTAGTAGTAGTAGTAGTAGTAGGGCTTCCTTATGCATCTTCAACCATATTACCTACAACCGAGGGACAGAAATCACACACTCCTCCACACACACACACGAGTTATGCTGCTGTCTGCAGAGAAACCCATAGCATCTGCAGTCAGGGAGGGGGAAGTGCATGCTGCTAAATTAATTTGAACTTTCTGCAGCTAACTTAAAAAGAGAAACATGTTTAAATCAGTAACATAGTTTCCTGAATTTCAGTGCACGATGAAAGACACCTGGGGAAGGCCAATTTCTAATCGGTAGTATGAGGGATATTGTACGTTAAAAAATTATTACGGAGCGTATAGAGCAGGGCTATTCAATTCAAATCCGGCCCGGGGTGATATTGACTGGCCCTTTGAGTATAATGTTCAAAAGTAATCTCCTGTTGTGCCTTTATTCCAGAGAGGGTGTTACATTGAGAGATAGAGGGGAAGACTTTGCCTGAAAACTTCTGCGGGTTTCGAACCCACCTACTAGCTACTGTAGTGACACTTCCCGTCATTGATCATATTTCAAGCCATCTTTTCCCCGGCCCCTTGCTTTGGATCATTTTCATCAACCGGCCCCGTTCCAAACTAATTGAGTAGCCCTGGTCTAGAGTAAGGTAGCATTCAGAGAAAAAAAACGTTTCACGATTTCTTTTTTTCAACCATTTTGTGGAAGAAGATTCTTTCCAGATAAAAGTCAGAAATTGACAAGAAAATGAAATGTTCCCCTTCGATTAAATTGGTAAATCTACGAGAAAGGAATGTGAATCGTAAGAAAAAACTTCTCTGAAATTGCAAAGTCCTACAATTACAAGGAATAGTTTAGAAATGTACAAATAATTCTTTTAGGGCAAATTTAAAAGATTTTTTAATGTAAATTCACTTCATTAATTTATACAATTCTGAGTGTTTCTCTGAATATTACACCGCTCTCCCAACACCTTATTTTCAAATGTAATTTGTAACCTAATCCGTTGTATATTTCCCTGCTGGTCTTTTTCCATGTCGTCACGGCAACAGCAGAGCGGTTTGACGACGACTCTTTCTTTGTGCAATATGTCAGGGTTTTAAAATGGACAGCAGCAGCAACACTTCCATCAGCAGTGCCTCAATTCACAAAGTGCGATGCAATATTATTAGGTCCCAATGTTAAAAGAAGCAGTAGAAAGTCAATCTGGCCAAACTAACACGTACCCTCAGCTTTTTAAACTCTTGAAGCATATAAAAAATAATGGTTAATGTTTTTTTAAGTAGTTATCCAATAACATATTAAACAAGATATCGTCTGACTTGGTTCTCTAAATGGACGACACACATTTGGCTTCCATTTTTATAGCAGCCCTACACATTTTGGAGGAAATGACAGTCAGGTCTCTCTAAGATTTAATGACTTTCTATGACGTCATTCCTGTCCGTTATAAAAATATAAGAAATAATACAAATAAAAGCAGAGGGGGAAATATGAATACTGTGCCAGGTTAGAATACTTTAGGACTACTACTTCCACTTGACACATAATAGCTTTGTATACAAAATATCCATTAACGACAAAACCTAAACCGACGACAGCAAGGATACATTTGACACCGAATACCGTCTTTTACATTTACATTCTTATCATTGGATGAGTGCAAAAGAAACCGAGAGAGGAACGACTCTATTGAACTGCAAATGTAACCGTAGGCGTTTTTCACGGCACTGTAAGTCACTTTGGATGAAAGCGTTGATACGACGTCATTCATTTGTGATCGGAGAATCTCCACCCGCTTGTGAGCGAGCGAGCGCCTAAAGCTCGGCGTCTCTTCAGAGCTAAGCATTCGCTCAGGAGTACATTCGCTTGCGTGTGGCGCCCTGCAGACCTGGGGCAAATGAACCTGCATGCACACACTGCTTTGTGGGTGGACAAAGATGCATAAACAGCTCTGCGTAAAGGGACAACACACACTTTCCGGACACGATCTAGTGGCTGTACTTTGATAAAGCCTGATTCTGTTATATATGTTTGTTATTGTCAACAAATCCCATAAAAATACCAAAACCAATAGTTTCTCTCTGACCTCCATATCGTTTAGGATTCAAAAATGTAACTCTAAGTAGTTCAAACTAATTAGTCCTAAACCTTCCTAAATGTTCCCACACCACACCTCCGCTCCCTCCACTGGCTTCCAGCAGGGGCGGACTGGCCATTGGGAATACTGGGAGTTTTCCCGGTGGGCCGGTACCGAGTTGGGCCGGTCGAGTTTCCCGGGCTGATTTTTAGTCCCAGTCCGCCCCTGGCTTTCAGTAACTGCTCAAATCCACTTCAAGACAATGGTACTTGCGTACCATGCTGCGAATGGATCTGGCCCTTCCTACATCCAGGACATGGTTAAACCGTACACCCCAGCACGTGCACTACGCTCTGCATCAGCCAAACGGCTCGCTGCACCCTCGCTGCGAGGGGGACCCAAGTTCCCATCAGCAGAAACACGTGGGTTTGCTATCCTGGCTCCAAGATGGTGGAATGAGCTCCCATTGACATCAGGACAGCAGATAGCTTACACACCTTCCGGACTGAAAACTCATCTCTTTCGACTCCACCTCGAGCGATAGAACTATTAACAAAGCACTTATATACTAATAAAAGACTGGCTCCTCTAAAGCCAGTTGAGTAGCACTTGAAATGTTTTGGCTCTATGAAACCTGATGTACTTTATGATTCTGTTTTCTTCAAGTTTGTATCTTCTTGGTCGAACGCACTTATTGTGTCAGCTAAATGCAATGTAATGTATTTCACTTCATCATTTTGATTAAAAAATACTTATATTCTACGTATTCTATGATCATTTGAACTAGTATTGTTGATTGCAGTCCAATTTCTTTTGACCAATTAATATTTCGGATTTGAACAATGTTGTATAATTAAGATTTCAAGGGACTACTTTCAGCGGCGGATTAATCCAGAATTGGGGCTGTGGTGAGTATTTGTGGCAGGCGGACGGTGTATAAGTCTAGATCCGATACAAATGGATGGGTGTGATTCGCTACACAGGACCAGAAAATATAAATATCACAATAAAGTATTTTACAAGCCGACATATTCAACTTTTCTCTCTTTGTACAATAATCAGAATTGGTCGTGATGTAGCGAACACCACCCATCTTCCATTGGAGTTAAATGTTCATTGATCCCAGGTCTGCTGTAGATGTGTCGTCGTAGAGTTTGAACCAGAGGAGAGGACGCTCCATCATCTCGTTTCCATTCAATAACTATAATTAAATCAGGAGATGAATACAAAAGCACGTTTTTACCTGAAGTTTTCTAACATACGGGAGGAGAGGATTCAGAATGTAAGTATCACTGACGACAGATCATTAAATTGTACTGAATATGAGATTTTGTTGTGCTGACAAATGAGACGAGAAGCCGACTCTTACATCCCGCTGAGAAAGCACCCGGTGTAAAACCTGACAGTATTTCAGTTTAATAATCTATGGAAAGGAAAGGAAGTAATAAGACGGCAATAGAACATCTGCAGTTACTAATATGTGCTCGTTATGTTGCCTTGCAGGAATATCTCTTATTGCATTATGTTCTTAGACCCTGTAACGCAGCCTGAAGCCAAGCAGCTTTCATAAAAGAGTAATTTATTGGGTACCACTTTACAATAAGACTACACTTATAAAGGATTCATAAAGGGTTATTAACTGGGTTGTAAACACTTTATGAATCATTAATTATAAACCAGTTCTAACATAGTTTTCATACATCAACACAGGCTCACTATTTGGCAAGATGACTAAGCCTTCTATTGGCTACTTAGCGAGAATCAACTCGGTGAACAACAGATACCAAGGACGCTGGCTGATGAAGAACACGAAGTAAGCTAGGTAGCCAATATAAGGCTTAGCAGTACAGATACATGTGGGCTCACTATTTGGCAAGCAACCGGTCCCAGTTGCCCTGTTTATCTCATGTCTTATAAAAGCTTATTAATGATGTATAAAGTGTTCACAACCTAATTAATAAATGAATTACAAACTATTCGTAAACCCTTTATCAGGGTAGTCTTATGGTAAAGTGGTACCAACTGTTGTTATATTACATCAGAAACCCACATAGTCTCCTACAATCTTGTGTGTGTGTGTGTGTGTGTGTGTGTGTGTGTGTGTGTGTGGTGTGTGTGTGTTCTTCAGTATGCTTCGTCATCTAAAGATGTTTTTAGGAACCCGTCTTTTTCCTTGTCAAATTATGATTTTAATGTATTTGGATTTTCCTTCATAAAAAAGAGAAATGTACATAGATACATGTATCTGTACTGCTAAGCCTTATATTGGCTACCTAGCTGACTTCGTCTTCTTCACCAGCCAGCGTCCTTGGTATCTGTTGCTCACTGAGTTGATTCCCCCCCATCCATCTTGATGTTTCTTGGCCTCTCTTTATGACCATGTATTAATGAGTTACTACCATTTCTAATAAGGCTTCGCAGTACAGATACATGTGGGCTCACTATTTGGCAAGCAACCGGTCACAGTTGCCCTGAGAGAGTGATCAAATACACACATGTATGTCAAATAATCTGTGAAGTTAAGTACAAGAAATTCTTATTTTCAGACCAGTTTGAAAACATTTAACTATACATATTGTACCTTATTTTTAAACGCTTTTTTTATTTGTCTATTCTTATAGCAATAACTGTAACGCCATGTCGTTTTTGATGCAGCTGCCCAAGAACAATAACCTTATGATGTACACATTATCAATGTTTTTAAAGATCATTTCTCTGGAGATCAACAAATCCAGTATAATCTTTGAAGGTAAATCGTGCACATTTTTTTGGAATTTGCCATTATTTCAAGTCAACATAGGATTTACAAGAGAGCTACTTTATTTTGTGTTTCCGCTGTCCTTCTGAAACATTTTTAAATGCCGTTTCAAAGCTTTGTTTATGCCAGGTTTGAGATTATTCTAGTAAAAGTGAATGAAGCTTACATGATTGTCTAAAAATCAGCTTGGTGTGAATTTGATGTACTTTTCCATAGGTTACCACGCTGGAATAGAGTCGTTGTTAAATAAAGTTTTACCGCCTGGAGCCCCCCCCCCCCCTGTGTTCCTCTATAGCAGCGGTTCCCAACGCATTGCAAGTGGGCCGCCAAATAATTTGCAAAACATTATGATTTGTGTGGAAACATTTTCATTATTAAGATTTTGTTATATTAGAACCTCCTTTCTCTTTCTCGATCCTCCCTAGCAACGGTCATTACAGTCCTTGACAACGGTCTGTTCTACTGGATTTACAACGCGTCACGTGTTCTGAATTGAACTTTATTGAGCCTGCGTATAGAGCGGTGCAGGGATGACGTATTTACCCGGAAGTAAGCTGCTGGTTCCCTCGACAAAAAAGCCATGGGATTTCTCCATAGGATTTTTGAATATTGTAAAAAATAAGGTCTGTGGAAAACGAACCTGTTTGATAAATGCACGTTTTGTTCCTAAATCCTATGGAGAAATCCCATTGGCTCTGAGACGCGGGAACAGGAAGTGCTAAAATGCTAACTCACTTCCGGGTTTTAGGACGCGTCACTGCACCACTCTATTGTTTATGGTTGAATGTGGGCCGCGAAAACTTAAGTCGGCCCCGAGTTGAAAAAGGTTGAGAACCGCTGCTCTACAGTTCTACACCTCGTACCCGGCCGAGCGGCGCCGCTGGTGGTTCCAGATGTCGTCTCGGTTCTCGGGTCGGCAGAAGAGCCGGGACGACTGAGCCAGACGCTCCCGGTGCTCCCGCTCCGCCGCCCCCCCCGCTCGGGAGAACAGAGGACGGCCCCCGAACTGCGAGGAGGACGAGTGGGAGTGGGTCCTGTGTTCGTGGAGACCGGAGGAGGACAGCTGACCCCCCGCTGACCTGCAAATGTCAGATTTATTTCAATTAACATCAGGGTCTCTGCACATTTTTTAAGTACAAATTGAATGACTTTTAAGACCCCTCTAACAGGGAAAAAATAATACCAATACAAAAAAAAATCGATGAACTCGAAAACAGTATAAACCGTTACTGAGTTTTATTGCATTTGAATAACGGGACATATTCAGTGCCTACCCAACATGACTGCCTTCACATTAACAAACAAATGCATTCATTCTGCCCAAGATAAAATGTAATGCCTCCCCTCCTAAAATGTCAGACTTTTTTAGACCTTGAATATCAGATAAGACTTTTAAAGGATCTGCTGGGACCCTGAAGATACTTCTGATAATAACCTATAGAGTGGTGCAGGGATGAGTGATAAAACCCGGAAATGAGTCGGCATTTTAGCACATTTTGTTCTTTAATCTTGAAGTCAATGTTTTTTTAAATGTGTTTTGGTTGTCTGCCTCCTTTAGTTTAGCGGTGGTGACGTGAAGTCATGTGACCGAGCAGTAGTTCTTTTATAGCCCAACATTAGCCACCTTTAGCTTAGCGGTGGTGAGGTGAAGTCATGTGAACGTGCTGTAGTTCCTTTATAGCCCAACATTAGCTGCCTTTAGCTTAGCGGTGGTGACGTGAAGTCATGTGACCGAGCAGTAGTTCCTTTATAGCCCAACATTAGCTGCCTTTAGCTTAGCGGTGGTGACGTGAAGTCATGTGACCGAGCAGTAGTTCCTTTATAGCCCAACATTAGCCGCCTTTAGCTTAGCGGTGGTGACGTGAAGTCATGTGACCGTGCTGTAGTTCCTTTATAGCCCAACATTAGCCGCCTTTAGCTTAGCGGTGGTGACGTGAAGTCATGTGACCGTGCCGTTGTTCCTTTATAGCCCAACATTAGCCGCCTTTAGCTTAGCGGTGGTGACGTGAAGTCATGTGACCGACCTGTAGTTCCTTTATAGCCCAACATTAGCAGCCTTTAGCTTAGCGGTGGTGGCGTGAAGTCATGTGACCGAGCTGTAGTTCCTTTATAGCCCAACATTAGCCGCCTTTAGCTTAGCGGTGGTGACGTGAAGTCATGTGACCGAGCTGTAGTTCCTTTTTAGCCCAACATTAGCTGCCTTTAGCTTAGCGGTGGTGACGTGAAGTCATGTGACCGAGCTGTAGTTCCTTTATAGCCCAACATTAGCCGCCTTTAGCTTAGCGGTGGTGACGTGAAGTCATGTGACCGAGCTGTAGTTCCTTTTTAGCCCAACATTAGCCGCCTTTAGCTTAGCGGTGGTGACGTGAAGTCATGTGACCGTGCTGTTGTTCCTTTATAGCCCAACATTAGCCGCCTTTAGCTTAGCGGTGGTGACGTGAAGTCATGTGACCGAGCTGTAGTTCCTTTTTAGCCCAACATTAGCCGCCTTTAGCTTAGCGGTGGTGACGTGAAGTCATGTGACCGAGCTGTAGTTCCTTTATAGCCCAACATTAGCTTTTTACTTCTGGAGATTTTAAACTCATTCAGTTTGAGTTTGAGGGATGACAGCATCAGTGTAGAGTTTCTCACCTGCTTTTAGTGATCCTGTGAGGTGTGTGTTCACTGGGCTGCTGGTACTGATGAGGACACAGACAAAGGTCAAAGGTTCGTTTTTTTAACACAACCAGATACAAGACAAACTAAATACAAACAGAAAATACGCCGTTACATTTAGGATTAACACAAAATAAAAATACAGTGTCAATACTTTTAAAATAATAACGGTTTTATTATTATCGGGACAATTTAATAATTTGTATCAAAAGTGCTTATTACCCAGAAAAGGACCCTATGAAGTATGTATTTCTCCTCCGCCCTGCTGTACCTTGTAGTGGCTGCACTGCTGCGGGCTGTTCTCCTGGTAATACTCCACCAGCCTCTCGGCCAGAGCGATGCGTCTCAGCAGATTCTCGATGAAGTGCTGGATCCGGACTTTACCGCACGTCTCCTGTCGAGCCGCCGCTTCCAGGAACTTCTGGATCGTTATCACCTCCCTGGAAAACAGAAATGATATCCAAATACAGCACTGGGTCAGTGAGCAGTTCATGTGGAGCACAAGAGAAAAATAAAGTGGACTGCACACATGGAAATCAGAAATCTAATTAAATACTAGTAATATCAATGACATCTTTAATACACTAGTATATATTGTAAAGTAAACATTTTCACACAGTTGTTGTTGATATAGATTGTAGAAAAATAGCACATTTTACGTTAACTTATCCAAGTTTTTATAATCGTTATGCTATGACGTTTGTATTTTGTTTTTGTCTTTGCTTTGTACAGCCCTTTGAGGCACTCCTTGTGATTTGGGGCTATGATAAATGTTGATTTGATTTGATTTGGGAAACAGTATTTCGATCTCTCTGTCTGTACACACAAACTGAAAGATTGACAATAAAGTTCACTTTGACACTGTTGCTGTGCGTATGACAATTAAGACTTTCACTTGAATATGTGTATATCCCAAAATTGAAGTCGTTTATAATTTTGCCAGCTTTTAATGATTTTTCATAGTTTCTTTAATTTGCATATTGACTGGCTAATGTGCCATTTTATTTGTGTTTTACAGCTGTATTCGTCTGCGTTTTATCTGTTGTAACTTTGTTCATGCTGCCCTTCTTGGCCAGATCGCTCTTGGAAAAGACATTTTAATCTCAATGAGTCTTTACCTGATTAAATAATATATATATTAGTGCTGTCAAAATTATCGCGTTAACGGCGGTAATTAATTTTTTGAATTAATTGCGTTAAAATATTTAACGCATTTAACGCATGTGCAGAATGGCCCGCCCCATACGTGCCACCAGTGGCAGCGCCAGGGTATGGCTGGGGTAGGCTACACCCATACCAAGAAATGGCTTAGCCCCACCATGAAAAAGTATGTTAAAGTAAGCAAAATAAAGTCTGCCAACTCGCGCGGAGTAAATTGCACAGACAGCAGTTAGTAAGATTGATTTCAGTAGCCACGGTTTTGAAAACTTTTGTCACGTAGTGATCGTCTTCTCAATAGAACATCTTTGATAACGGCGTGGTGTTGTTGCAGGAAGTCCCGACGGAGAATACTCTTGCTGTAGTACAGGGGTGCACATAACTGGTACGCAGGTTATGTGCGTAATCTGAAATGCGTACCGTCACTTGTGTCACAAAGCGCATTTGCATACCGACGTACTTGTGAAGCTTTTCCAGAAGGCGGTTCGATCACCGGACGACAGAGTCGGTCTCCGTGTGCACAGACAGGCTGCTGTTAACGTCGGTCTGTACAACGGAACTGTGCCAAAACTACGCCAACCGGCTGCGGAGGGAGACTCCCCCCTTCACTGGAGAACTGCGCTAAAACAGCTGATCACAACGTTCACGCTCTGTGGTCACGAAGTACTCCACTAGCGCCCCCCCCCCCTCTGTCGACTTTCCTGAAGTACTCCCCCGTTGATAGAAATCAACACGTAATGAATTAAGACCCCACGGTTTGATGATTGATAGGTGTGTGGGTTGTCTTTCATTTTGACATGCAGAAAAATGTTATAATAAACATAGATACTGTATGTTAAATGGATATATCCGCCTGCTTTCATTTATCTTTCCATTCCCAACAATATACATAAATAAATGGCATATTTTGGACATAGTTCGAATGGTGATTAATCATGATTAATTAATTTTTAAGCTGTGATTAATCTGATTAAACATTTTAATCGTTTGACAGCCCTAATATATATATATATATATCACGATCACTTTTACCTCTCCTGTCGCTCCAGTTCGTTCTCCGAGGCGTTCAGCTGCTCCCTCAGCGCTGCGATCACCATGACGGCCACGTCCACCTGTCGGCTCAGCGACCGCTCTCTGTCGGCCACCTCCTGCCTCTCCTGGGCGAGGTGCTGCGAGTGGGCGCGCTCACACAGCAGCTGCGTGTCCGTCTGAGCCAGCTCCGTGCTCACCTTGGCGAGGCGACGCTGCATCGTGCTGTCGGCGGCGCGAAGGAGACTTGCCAGGCGACGGCGCACCGCTGCTGAGGCTGCTGCCGTCTGCAGACCGGAGTACTGGTTCTGATCTGGAAAGGAGACAGGAGAGGAGACAGGAGACAGGATATGTGAGAGGAGACAGGAGACAGGAGAGGTGACAGGATAGGAGACAGGAGAGGAGAGAGAAGAGGAGACAGGAGAGGAGAGAGGAGACAGGATAGGAGACAGGAGAGGAGACAGGAGAGAGGAGACAGGAGAGGAGACAGGAGACAGGAGAGGAGACAGGAGAGAGGAGAGGAGACAGGATAGGTGAGAGGAGAGAGGAGACAGGAGAGAGGAGAGGAGACAGGAGAGGTGACAGGATAGGAGAGGAGACAGGAGAGGTGATAGGATAGGAGAGGAGATGGGAGAGGAGACAGGAGAGAAGAGAGGAGACAGGATAGGTGAGAGGAGAGAGGAGACAGGAGAGAGGAGAGGAGACAGGAGAGGTGACAGGATAGGAGACAGGAGAGGAGAGAGGAGACAGGAGAGGAGACAGGAGAGGAGACAGGATAGGTGACAGGAGAGGAGAGAGGTGACAGGAGAGAGGAGAGGAGACAGGAGAGGTGACAGGATAGGAGACAGGAGAGGAGAGAGGAGACAGGAGAGGAGACAGGATAGGTGACAGGAGAGGAGAGAGGTGACAGGAGAGAGGAGAGGAGACAGGAGAGGTGACAGGATAGGAGACAGGAGAGTGTACTATGTTAAAGGTGTCAATAAGCATTTTTCAGCCATTTGAGAAACTCAGGGGCGGTTCTAGGGGGGCAGGGGGGGCCAGTGCCCCCCTAACACTGACCTCTGAACCCCCTGTGGCCCCCCTAACACTGAAAAGTTTTTTTTTTTTTTTAATGTATATTTTCTGGTGCTCAGTTTGCCAAAAACCGCAGGATTTTGTTGCTGTAATGTGAGATTGTGCAGACACCCTTATGTAAAGTAGAGATGTAACTGTTCATTGCCTTTATTTTTATATAAATATGGTGTGTGTGCAAACATATTGAAACTAACCGGATTCCGGAGCTTAGAGGCGGCTCCGCTGCGGTGTGAACAGGAAAAAACGGTGCTTTTCAAGCTCCAGCTCCGAACCGGCCCTGAAACCGCGTTGGTGTGAAAGGGGCACAAGTGGTGAAAACAGACCCGGCCAGCTAAGGAACCCTTTAACTATTTACAATTAAAAGAGTGCAATAGGAAGGAGGAACCTATTGCGGTGAGCACGTTGCACGTTGTAACTTCCGGTTGTTGTTGTTTTCATCTCCGGGTATCCCGTGTGCCTGTTCTGTTGCTGATAGCTTATTAACTTAAACTTAATCGATCGTTTTAAAACTCTTGATCACGGCAACTGCCTGACGTTGTAATCACACGTTACTACAGCTTAAGCACTCACAACTCTCCTTCTCTTAGCGACTGTAACTCCACAGTTGCCTACACTCTTTTCGGGTTTGCTAACGGTAGCTACTTTAGCTTGATAGCTAGCCATGGCTCTTTCCCCACCTTCTGGTGCTATTTCCTGCTCTTCCTGTCTCATGTTTGGTTACTTCCCGGCCTCCCTTACTGGTAAGGATACATGTGTTAAATGTAGTATAGTTGTTAGGTTGGAGGCGGGAATCATAGCCATAGAAGCCCGGCTCCGCATCTTAGAAAGTAACTCAGTTAAAGTAAAGCCCATGTTAGCATGTGCGGACCGGCAAAATGTAGCTCCTCTTAGCCGTCCCCCGGCAACTCCCGAGCAGCAGGGAGGCTGGGTGACTGTTCAGAAGGGGCATAACGCGAAACCCGCAGGTCCCCACCAACCCGTTCACGTATCTAACAGATATTCCCCACTCAGCGAGACACCCGCTGAGAAGCCAACTCTGGTTATTGGTAGCTCTATTATGAGACACGTGAATTTAGAGACCGAAGCCTCCACAGTCACATGCATTCCGGGGGCCAGAGCGGGCGACGTTGAGGCGCATCTTAAACTGCTGGCTAAAGATAAACGTAAATACAGTAGGATTGTTATTCACGTCGGTGGTAATGATGTTCGTTTACGCCAATCAGAATGCACAAAACTTAATGTGGAGTCGGTGTGTAGTTATGCTAAAACAATGTCGGACACCGTAATCTTCTCTGGTCCCCTCCCCAATCTGATCAATGATGACATGTATAGCCGCATGTCATCATTTCAGCGCTGGTTGTCTTGGTGGTGCCCAGCAAACAATGTGGGCTTCGTAAATAATTGGACAGCCTTCTGGGGAAAACCTGGTCTGATTAAGAGAGACGGCATTCACCCTACTTTGAAAGGTGCAGATCTCATTTCGGCAAACATTTCAGGGCTTTGTGGACGTAATCCATGACAAACTGGAGTTGAGACCAGGAGGCAGAGTCGCAGTCTTACACGCTTCTCTGCGCTCTCTCCTAGGCAGTCACCCATAGGAATCCCGAACCCAATAAAATACCCAATATTAGCGGTGTGTGTGTCTGCCCAAGGACAATTTAAGGTAAAACCTAATAGAGGTGTCATACATAATAACCTAATAAAAGTAAATGTAACAACTACTACAGTGCAACAAAACAGGAAGATTAAATGTGGTCTCTTAAACATAAGATCTCTAGCATCTAAAGCAATATTGGTAAATGATTTAATATCAGATTATAATATTGATATATGCTGTCTCACTGAAACTTGGTTGAGACATGAAGAATATGTCAGCATAAATGAGGCCACTCCACCCAGCCATGTCAACACTCATATTGCTCGAGGCACGGGCCGAGGAGGTGGAGTTGCAGCAATCTTTGACTCAAGTTTACTTATCAATACTAAACCAAAATGTAATTATACCTCTTTTGAAAGCCTCGTTTTTAGTCTTACGCATCCGACCTGGAAAACTTTGCAGCCAATCTTATTTGTTACAGTGTATCGTGCACCAGGTCCTTATTCAGAATTCTTATCAGAATTCTCTGAGTTTTTATCAACTTTGGTTCTTAAAACAGACAAAGTAATTATCGTAGGTGACTTTAATATTCATGTTGACGATGATAAAAATAGCCTTACTGTTGCATTTAACTCTATATTAGATTCTGTTGGTTTCTGTCAGAGTGTAAATAAACCAACCCACTGTTATAATCACACTCTCGACCTTGTTCTGACTTATGGTATTGAAATTGAGCAACTATTAGTCGAACCGCATAATCCTGCTTTATCCGACCATTTCTTAGTAACTTTTGAAGTACTGTTACTAGACTACAAAGCATTAGTCAAAAGCTCTTGCAGCAGAAACCTATCTGTTAGTGCTATAGCCACATTTAAGGAAGAGATTCAACCAATACTTAACTCGATAGCATGTCTGCATGTAGGGGAGGAAACTTATACAAAATGTACACCACCCCAAATTGATCATGTTGTTGATAGTGCTATAGATGCGCTGCGAATAAAATTAGATTCTGTTGCTCCTTTGAAAAAGAAGAAAATAAAACAACATAGATTAGCTCCATGGCATAATGCCGAAACCCGCAAAATAAAGCAAAAGTCTAGACAACTTGAAAGGATATGGCGTTCCACTAAACTTGAAGAATCTCGTTTAATTTGGCATATTACTCTCAATGAATATAAGAAAGCACTGCGTAAAGCGAGAGCAGCCTACTACTCTTCATTAATAGATGAGAATAAGAATAATGCAAGATTTCTTTTCAGCACTGTAGCCAGGCTGACAGAGAGCCACAGCTCGATTGAGCCTTCTATTCCCTTAGCACTCAGTAGTAATGATTTTATGTGCTTTTTTAACGATAAAATTGTTACTCTTAGAAACAAAATTAATGACCTCTTGCCTTCAACCAGTATAGTGTTATCAACAGCTCCCGGAATCGTAAGTTCTAATATTACACTAGATAGTAAACTAGAATGCTTTTCAGCCATTAACCTTGAACAATTACATTCAATGATTCTCTCTTCTAAACCATCAACGTGTATGTTAGACCCAATTCCAACTAAGCTGTTGAAGGAAGTTTTTCCATTAATTAGCACTTCTTTATTAAATATTATGAATATGTCTTTATTATCAGGCTATGTTCCACAATCATTCAAAGTAGCAGTGATAAAACCGCTTCTTAAAAAGCACAACCTCGATCCAGAGGTTTTAGCCAACTATAGACCTATTTCTAATCTTCCGTTCCTCTCAAAAATTCTTGAGAAAGCGGTCGCAAAACAGTTGTGTGATTACTTAAAAAACAATGATTTATTTGAAGATTTTCAGTCTGGCTTTAGAACACATCATAGCACAGAGACAGCTCTGGTTAAAGTCACAAATGATATTCTAATAGCCTCAGACAAGGGACTTGTCTCTATTCTTGTTTTGCTCGATCTTAGTGCTGCATTTGATACTATCGACCATGATATCCTATTGCAAAGACTAGAGCACTTAGTTGGCATACAGGGAACTGCTTTAGGCTGGTTTAGGTCCTATCTATCTGAACGCTCTCAGTTTGTACGTGTTAACGATGAATCTTCCACGCAAACCAAAGTTAGCCATGGAGTGCCACAGGGCTCAGTGCTCGGACCTATTTTGTTCACATTATATATGCTTCCGTTAGGCAATATTATAAGGAATCATTCTGTAAACTTTCATTGTTATGCGGATGATACTCAACTATATTTATCAATCAAGCCTGATGAAATTAATCATCTAAATAAAATTCAAGACTGCCTTAAGGACTTAAAAACGTGGATGACCTTAAACTTTTTGATGTTAAACACGACCAAAACTGAAGTTATTGTACTTGGCCCGAAGAATCTACGAAACAAATTATCTAAAGACATACTAACTATGGATGGCATTAATTTGGCCTCCAGTGAGACTGTAAGGAATCTTGGTGTTATATTTGATCAGGATTTATCCTTTAACGCCCACATAAAATCAATTTCAAGGACCGCCTACTTCCATCTACGTAACATTGCAAAAATCAGGCATATCTTGCCTCAAAACGATGCAGAGAAACTAGTCCATGCATTTGTTACTTCTAGGCTGGATTATTGTAACTCTTTATTATCAGGGAGTACCAAGAAGTCAATCAAGTCGCTTCAGCTGATTCAAAATGCTGCGGCTCGTGTACTAACCAGAGTTAGGAAAAGGGACCACATTACTCCTGTTCTGGCTGCCTTACACTGGCTCCCTATAGAACACAGGATAGAATTTAAAATTCTTCTTCTCGCCTACAAAGCCCTTAATGGGCAGGCGCCATCTTACCTTAAAGAACTCATTATACCCTACTGTCCTACTAGGGCATTGCGTTCCAAGAATGCAGGGTTGTTGGTTGTTCCTAGAATCTTTAAAAGTACAATGGGAGCCAGAGCCTTTTCTTATCAAGCTCCACATTTGTGGAATCAGCTTCCAGTTTGTGTTCGGGCGGCAGACACCCTATCCGTTTTTAAGAGTGCGCTTAAGACCTTCCTTTTTGATAAAGCTTATAGTTAGGGCTGATTAGATTCAGCCCCTAGTTTTGCTGATATAGGCTTAGTTTGTCGGGGGACATCTTACTTCTTCCTTCTCTCTGTCTATACCCGTGTACACTCATGTTCCGATTAACCCAGCTTCCCCAAATGTCTTTCTTTTTGGTGTCTATATACGCTGGGATCCGGAGTCATGGATGATCCTGCGGTCCTGTGTCCTGGATCGCGAGCGCTGGATCTTGAGTCGTGGCTGTGGTCCTGGATCATAGGTCCTGGATGGATATCCTCGTGGATTCATCTTCCTATTATACACACATGCATTTCCAAACATTTGGACTACCTATGTTGCAAATGTATTATCTTTTCAATTTACACACGGCATCTATTGCACGTCTGTCCGTCCTGGGAGAGGGATCCCTCCTCTGTTGCTCTCCCTGAGGTTTCTCCCATTTTTCCCTTTAAACTGGGTTTTCTTTGGAAGTTTTTCCTTGTACGATGTGAGGGTCTAAGGACAGAGGGTGTCGTATTGTCATACTGATATTCTGTACACACTGTGAAGACCACTGAGACAAATGTAACATTTGTGATATTGGGCTATATAAATAAACATTGATTGATTGACATTGCACAATAACTTAAGCTGAAGCTAACAGTAATAACTATAAGATGTATCTGAAATAAATAAGTGTACTGAAACAAATACCAATAACTGTATTGCATTGTTTTCTTATGCGAAATTACTTCATACTGTCTAGTTCTCTTTTTCGTCCTGCATTTATTGTGCCCCCCTCAGAAAATAACTGGCCCCCCAGTGGCCCCCCCAGTCAAATTGGTTTAGAACCGCCACTGGAGAAACTTCTGTCGATTATAATTTTTCACAATGTGCAGGACAAAAACTATTATTCCTTAAAAGCTGTTTACATGGCTAAGTAGTTTTTAATTATTTAAATTGCCAACTACAGCCGCTGTGATTGTACTATAAAATATGTTATTCTCTTAAATCCTTGGATCAACAAACAAAACTTTGCTCCAAAAACAAAAGCTGAACGCACCGACCAGCTCCAGGTCCAGGTCCAGGTTGGGGTACGGCGGGGGGGCGAGGGGAGCAGGAGGGTGGAACAGCTGGTGGTTCAGGCGGTGGGGGCAAGTGTCTGACTTTTTAATATCGCCGTCATTTCTACCTCCATTTTTTTCTTCACCTTCGTCCTCATCATCATCTCCCACATCGTCGTCATCTGACCCAAACTCCTCTTCATCATCCTCCTCATCATCATCTTCCTCTTCGGCCTGCGTCCCAACCCCCACGCTTTGGGTTCTCCTCCTCACAGAGCCGTAGGAGGGGAGGAACCCGCTGGCAATACAGAGGGGCTTTATTGGCATGGCCATATTTTAAACATAGTATTGTCAAAGCATTCCACACAAGGCGTTATAACAGAACAAAAACAAACTGTATGTTCAGATGTGGGAAGTACAAATACTTTGTTACTGTACTTAAGTACATTTTTCTGGTATCAGTATTTTTCTGACGACTTTTTTCTTGTACTTCTTACATTCTGAACCCAAATACCTGTACTTTCTACTTCTTACATGTTGAACTGAAATACCTGTACTTTCTACTTCTTACATGTTGAACTCAAATACCTGTACTTTCTACTTCTTACATGTTGAACCCAAATACCTGTACTTTCTACTTCTTACATGTTGAACTCAAATACCTGTACTTTCTACTTCTCACATGTTGAACTCAAATACCTGTACTTTCTACTTCTTACATGTTGAACCCAAATACCTGTACTTTCTACTTCTCACATGTTGAACTCAAATACCTGTACTTTCTACTTCTCACATGTTGAACACAAATACCTGTACTTTCTACTTCTCACATGTTGAACTCAAATACCTGTACTTTCTACTTCTCTCATGTTGAACTCAAATACCTGTACTTTCTACTTCTCTCATTTCCCAAACAGCTGGTTCCTTTAGTCTGAATGTGTGTTGGTGCGTGGTCATTATTCTTTAGAGTCACTGCGTGCCTATTGATTTGAACACGATCCGTGTATCCATCACTTCCTGGTCTTCTCTAAAGAAGAGGGACCAATGGAAACGTTGTCATGTTGCCGTTGTTCAGCATGGAAACATTCATTAGCTAACAATGACATTATTGTTCTATTAATATAAAGGGAGGTCAGGTACTCTTTAAAGCAGCTGCTAGCTATGGGTACTTTTTACTTAAGGACATTTCAAAGCCTTTACTTTGATTCGAGTAAAAAAGTTTAGTCGGTACTTTTACCAGAGTATTTTTAAATACGAGTATCTGTACTTCTACTTGAGTAAAGGATGTGTACTTTTGACATCTCTGTGTATATGCCAATAACGTGCAAATAAAAAAAATATATACCTGTCTCTGCTGTCGCTGAGGGAGCGAACATGCGGGGGTCTCTGCTGCCCCCTGCGGGTCGGGAGGCTCATGTCGTGCCACGGGATCGATGCCGTTAACGGGTCGGGGAGCTTCCCGGTGATGCTGAAGCCGCCGCTGGTCACGTCCGGCGAGCAGTACGAGTGGCGGTACTCCAGGTGCGCTCTGAGCGAGGCCAGGCTGCGGAAACGCTCCTGCTCTCCACAGCGGGGGCAGCGGAACGGGAGGGAGGAGGGGGAGGCGCCGCAGGCCTGGCCGTTCCTCTCCGAGAGGAAAGAACCAGAACCTCTGGAGCACAACTTCTGCTGCATCACTCTGCACCTGCAACACAGAGAGGAAGTTACTCAAGAGAGGGACTCAATCAGGGCTGGACTGGGACAGAACATCTGCATTTTGGCCCACAACCATCAAACAAAAACACAGGAGGGGCTCCTGACCAGAGGAACATGTTTGCTATCAGTGCAAACAAAACTACCAACATACATGTAGCTGAACGGCTGTCAGAACAAAAATGTAAATAATATTAAGTTGTGTCAGCCCACAACTCAAAGAGGGGTGTCCTAATTGTCCAGTGGGATTTGGGGTCATTAGGTCGCGTAATATTGGAGCTATTGAAATAATCTAAGAGTGTTCAATTAAAATAAATATGTCGATATAAGAAAGAAATGGGAGTAAAATCCAATAAAAAGTGGGTGTGTCCCGGTAGTTGAGTATAGTCAGACAATTCTGCTTTATTTGGAGTTACTGGTTCTCATGGAAACTACCGAAAAATATTAAACATTTAATTGAACTTGTTTGGCATAGTTTTTGCCGATACAAAAACGTTAGAAGGCAGATACTGAAAGTAACATTGGTGTTGTGCAATTCAAAGGTAACATGTATCGATGGTCCCGAAGTGAAAGCCTGTGTTTACAAGAAAAAGTCATGCATTGAAACTGTCAACGTTGCTTCAAATAAGGGGCAGTTTTATCCCACTGGCCATTCGACTGCTAAACTCCGGGGATCTGTGAAGTGTCTTTTTAACGTTAAGTGTCCATCTGTTTGCACTTCACATATTTATTCATTACTACAATAACCAATATGTTATCCTTGTAGAGTATTTTTAATGTAATATTCTGTATTTATCTTATTCTATTCTATCTACTTCTCCTGCACATAGGTGACTTGCAAGCAATCTTCTTGCATTATTTTATGTTAATATATATATATCTATGTTGCATTGTTGAAGGAGACTGGCACTTAAGATATTGATTGCCATAACTACACTGTACTGTCTCGTGTTACAGTAGGCTCTGTCCCCTGTGATTCTTACACTATTATAGAACATCATTAGATCAATAACACTCATGCATTCAAATGTAGGTGTTGAAATAGCTTGTAGTAAAAAAAAAAAGATGCACATGTGACCAGAAGTGGCATTAATTAGTTGATAACACAATTCATTTAATTAAATCAATGTACCATCATGTAGCATTACATTGATTTGGAAATGTTCCCAACATGGATGCAAGCAGGTGTTCTCCTCATGAAAAAAGGAAAATTCCCATTTTAATAAGACTAACAGGTGAATTCCTCTCACCTCCATCTTTAGCATCTTTAGCAGCACTAGCTCTACCTGGGTGCTTTCACTGAGGCTAACGTTAGCATGCTAGCTAACAGAAACTCTTCTGTGAATCATTATGTAAACAGAAAACCGTGAACGCGTCGCTCTTACCGGTTTAACGGCAGGTTGTAAATAATAACGTCTCACCGTTAGTGTCTGCAGGTGTCATGTCGCAGATGGAGACCGACAGCATGATGTCATTCATTCACGAGACTCACGGTGAACCAGCCGTCAAGTTAGCATCACATCAACTACTTCCGGTCAGCCCTTTCAGAGGAAAACATGATATTGACTCTAAATCAGGGGTGTCAAACTCAAGGCCCGGGGGCCAAATCCGGCCCGCGACTTCATTTTCTGCGGCCCCACAAGAGCTTGCAAAGCTACATTACATGTCGATTTACAGAAGCACATTGCCCATAAACTACATTTCCTACAATGCATCTCAAATTTGACTTTTTCTCTCCGAATTTGACTTTTTTTCTTCAAAATATTCATTTTTTCTGAGAATTTGCCTTTTTCTCAGTATTTAATTTTTTTTAAATCATTTTGTGACATTCTCACTGAAGAGACTTGCAAGGATTTGCCCTAGACTTCTGCTTTCAGACGTACTTAATTATTAAGTTATTACCCTATCCGATAATAATCCAATGCAGAGGCAATAATGTGATATATAATACATTATTTTATATATATTAAATATTTATTAGTCATAAAGTTACAACCGGCCCTTTGAGTGCAACCATAATGCTAATGTGCTATATTACCTACACTATAATAATGACTAATTGGGAGTGTTTGATTGCACCTGAACAATCATAATATAATACAATTAGAATATGTAATGTATTGTCTGTAAAAAAACACGTCTTAAATCGGCAGTGTAATGGTGAAATATAGGGTTAAAGTATCATGAGTGTGTTTACATACTTTGCATTTCTTTTTACTGAAATTAAACACTTATCATTTTGAAATATCTTTCAGCAATAGCATCATTATATATCTAAACATACATAAAGTTCTTAGTGGTACTGGTCTATATAACACATTGGGCAGGGGTGTCAAACTCAATTTCATCGTGGCCCACATTTGAATGATGGTTGCTCTCAAAGGGCCGGTGGTAACTTTAACAATTTCATGCATGAATTGAGAAAGCCTCAGTCAGGAAGTTGTTAAAGTCTGAACTGAAAACTTGTAAATTTGGAAAAAATGAGAAATAAAGATTTGCAAACTTAAAATTAAATTATAATAACATAAGTATATTGATTTAAGGCCCAAAAAGATATTGCAGATGAAGTATTTTCAAGAAGAACAGTAGCAGTAACAGTATGAATTGTAGTAAATATAGCCAGTGATGCATGACGTCCACTTTAGTGGACAGGTGAATAATCATAATTTCCTGCGAACATAAAATCAATACTTTGACAATTTATGAATTATATGATTCATTAGTTGTTAGTTGATGTCACCAAATGTTTTATACCTGCAGGGGGCGCTTTCCATAAAAGGATTATTGGCAGGATATCGGCAGGTGACTTGGTCCATCTGGCTTTCTGTCGTTCCTCTTGGTTTTAGAGAAATGTATCATGCACTTACACTGACTTTCCACTGAGTGGCAGTGTGGATGATGCAATAGGGTCCTATGTAGTGGCTGACGGTGCAACTATGCCATCAAAACTCATGCATATACAAGAAAACACCTTTTGAAAAGCTGTCCACTGTAGTAGCCTCTATGACTGGATAAATTAAATATATATAATATATATAAAATAAATGTATTATTTTACAATATTTCCTCTGCATTGGATTATTATCGGATAGGGTAATAACTTCATAATTAACTATGTCTAAAAGCAGAAGTCGAGGGCAAATAATTGCAAGTAATTGCAAGTCTCTTCAGTGCCATCTCACAAAATGAGATGCATTGTGGGACATGTAGTTTATGGGCAACGTGATCCTGTAAAGCAGCACGTAACCTTATAATAAACGTAGTATACTTTTTGCAAGCTCTTGTGAGCCACATACAATGAAGTGACGGGCCGGATTTGGCTCCCGGGCCAAGAGTATGAGACCCCTGCATTAGGGCATAGCAAACTAGTTATAAAAGAAGAATACACATCCTCGTATTCCTGCGTTCCACTTATGTGAGATGGAGTCAAAGAAATGGAGATGAAGTAATTGGTCTGGAAAAGGGTTTTATTTTAATCGTGATCATGTACAGTGATGCACTGCATGTAATAACCATACAGAATAAACAGTGATTGTGCAAATGTATAAAAGCCCGTATTCACAAAGTTTTATAAAAGCCACAATTTCAAAAACCAGAATGACGTGCGTTTTCCCACGAGTTCAGACAGGTAGCTAGTTTGACAATAATTCAAATGTTAAATGTTAAAAGTTTTTCGCTCAAATGACACCATGGAGGAATGTAACGGGAGTTGACAGGGGACTCTGCCCGCCTCACGAGTGCCTATTTTCGGACACTTTTTTTCACTTTTCCCCGGTTTTATTATTTATTTATTTTTTGGCTATTTCACCCGGTTTCTACCGGGGACATTGCCCGGTCTCGGAAACAAAGGGAAAAACAAACAATGGCATAAAATATTATTAATATGTCGTAACACATCTATTTATTTAAACATAGTAAAACAACCTGAGAAGTAACATTCATGTGCTTTTAGCTGCTGAATACAATCACACCCAGTAAATCTGATCATCTCTGACTGAATACAGACCTGAATCAGAGCCAACAGGAATGGGCTGAAAACAAATACCTGTAGTTGCACACACGTTTTTAAAGCATGCAGAAAACACCATCAGGATTGTATTACCTCGGTCCACTTTCATTGTGTGACAATCATGTTTGATTTTTAAATGATATGTTCATTTTTAAATGGTATTGCTGTATGTCTCTTTCATTTTTTTATTCTGGGTGCAACACGTGTTAAATCCTAAAAGCATTAAGGTGAATCAAAGTGTGTTTTTAATACCTTAACACTTCACTATGATAATGTTTTGCTGGATCAAACACTTTTGTAATTCCTTATCTTTAAATTGTCTTATTTGCTTCGTATTGTGCCATTTTTTACTTTTTATAGCTTGTTTGTATTGCTTTGATATGTGCTGCACAGATTAGCATTTCATATCAATATGAAGTATAGCTGCACACACAAACCCCAAACTCTGTTGATGTTCAGGTGAACTTTCTGATGTTAAAATCTATTTTTATGTGTGTAAAAGCATCTGAATGCATGTTCATTATTCCCCACAGAAGATATATGTCTTGTATGTTTCCTGTGTTGATGAGCAGTGTGTTTCCGGTGTTTGAGAACTGTTTTTTATTCACAGATGTTTGTGTTTAGTGCACAGATTAACTTCAGGTGAACCCAAATGTTGCCGCTCCAGGTGTTGCAAGGACTAGTTTCTGGTGGAGAGTAAGATTAGAAATTATAAACTCTTATTATATTCCTGTAAATATAATGTATAATGTCCTTTATTGTTTTATGTTTCATGTGGAACCTATATGCAGGGCCGGCCCTTGGCATAGGCAGTATAGGCGAATGCTAAGGGCACATCACTCAGTTGGGGGCGCCGGGAAAAAAAAAAAGGAAAAAAAAGAAGTTAGAAATAAAATAAATATAATTTTTTTTATTTCATAACAATAACATAACAACAATTTCCCGATTTTGGATCAACAAAGTACATCTTATTATCTTATACTAACAGAACTACGCCTATATTGCGTACAGCTTCCATAAGCTATGGCGCACCCCCCCCCCAAAAATCAAGTTGAACCGCCCCAGTAAAAGACAGAGGGATATGTGAAATAGTTCTTTTTTTTTAAATAATGGTTTTAGTGTGCAATTATAGGTTTTCATTTTGTATTTGTGTTAATTTAAAATAAATCAAACTCCCAAAAAATGTATACAGCTTTTATTAACATTGGAATTTACTGTGTAAGCGGCCGTGGGGGGGAGAGCTTTAGAGAGCTCTCACCTGAAAGACTCTGATAACCTCAGCTCAGTGAGCTAAAGGCACACCTTTATATGATCATTATAGTTATAAAAAAATAAGAGAATAGATTTTCATCTGTTCTCTTATAGTATAAAATACTATATGACAGTAACAAAAGTTGTTATTAATAAACAAGAATACAGTTTAAACGGGGAGTGATTTGTAAAATATCCATAGATAAAAACAAAATCTGCTTACAGTTCTGTTTCATCTGGGTGTTGAGAGATGCATCCATAGATCTCTTAATGTTGCTCTCAAAGTGCACCAGATTGATGCTTTCAACTTCAATATATATAAAAAAAATCTTCCTGGGGGAGCATGCCCCCGGACCCCTCAAGAGGAGGTTAGGTCCACCCCCCACTTAAATCATGTTCAAATGGATAGGATACAAAATACATTTGCACACATCTTGTGTCCATATCTTTCTGTTTTGGTGGTCATGCCACAACCGTGCATGCATGCGCGAGTCATAGTGAGTGTCTGCATTTGGCAGCAAATTGGTCAGGGCCGGCCCTGCCTATATGCTGCAGGTCTCCCTTGAAAAAGAGATCTATGCTCTCAATGGGAATAATCTGGTTAAATAAAGGTTTGAAATGAAATGAATATAGCGAAGTTAGCTTAGCACAAAGAAAAAGTATCCATAAAACAACAATTTGAAAGATTTGTAACTTTTCAACCAAAGTTTGGAGTGGAGTAAATAAAACAGCCATTCATAATGCACTTGTTCCCTCCTTCTTTCCTTCCCCCCTTGCTCCCTACTGGCAGTGGCGTTGGTAGTTGAGTTTGGCTCCCAGCCTGGTTCCTGCCAGCTGTT
Source organism: Pseudochaenichthys georgianus (assembly GCF_902827115.2). Taxonomy (NCBI): domain Eukaryota; kingdom Metazoa; phylum Chordata; class Actinopteri; order Perciformes; family Channichthyidae; genus Pseudochaenichthys; species Pseudochaenichthys georgianus. Next base: position 37,082,122 of record NC_047517.1, on the reverse strand, counting down.
TGTTGAAGGCGGTGTCCATCTCTCGGCTCTGTTCGGGGGTGAAGTGGTTCTTCCAGTCGCCCACCTCGCCTGCACAGGGACACAAATATCTCACAGTTAAAACCTCTGATTTCACCGATTTCTCGTTAATTTGCTTAAAGATAATTAAGAAGTATTCTTTATCTGCAACACTGAAGTTCTTGTATATTAATAGTGGAATATTCAGACCTCATTTCGTTGAGCATTTCATAATTTAAACAGTTGAACATTTCGGGAAATATGCTTATTCACTCTGTCTCGAAAAAAACCCTCATTTGTTTATGTTAAAAAACAAATGATATCATATTTGTATTAATAGTTAATACAAAACGTTTCGAGCGATTCTGCACATTAAGTATTTGCAACCTTAAAGGTAGGGTAGGTAAGAATGGAGAAACCAGCTCGAGTGCGCTAGAATTTGAATGTACGCAGCCGAACAAATCGAGAGGGGTCTGCCTGCAGACCTCCACTCTCAGGATACCTCCACTGTCAGTACAGGAAGTGACGATTCTGACGCGTTTTTCCCCCGTCTACTACGGACTACGGACTCGTTTGATGGAAGTTTTCAAATCACAATGGAGACTCATCACGGAGGTAATGAGTCCGCCCTCCGTGCACTTTGGGTCGGCCTTGGTCAAGCCCTTTTGACCCCCCCAGCCTGGTTCTCGTAAAAGTTTTTCGCTCAAATGACACCATGGAGGAATGTAACGGGAGTTGACAGGGGACTCTGCCCGCCTCACGAGTGCCTATTTTCTATGGGCATAGATATGTCTCATAATTATTTGTGTGAACATAAGAATAATTTGTGTGTAAATATGTGATTTGTAAATGTAAAACAACATCCACAAATGCATTTAAAAGATTTGCAAACTCACAAATACATTTGCAAGTGAAAAACGGATCTGCAAATACGCTAAATATGTTCACAAATAAAAAAAAGATCTGTGAATATCTCTTTAACATTTACAACTTTCGGTCAGGCATTTCTGAATTCATTTTGTATTTGTGGACCAAAAATGCGCTTGCGGATCTCAACTCTCTGTTCACGGATCTCAAATCTCTGTTCGCGGATCGTCTTTTTACACACACGGAATTTTGAGACATATTTTCCGCCGGTCTCGGCTAAAATCTACTCGTGTCACTCGGTTATTTTCGGAAACCACGTGATGGCCCGCTGATGACTACATTTCCGCATGATTTCAAAGTAAGAGCATGATGGTTTGTTTAATGCTCTGTTTTTGTATTATAATGAACAGCGGAACGTTAGATGCATTCTTCATCACCATCACCCTCATCATCATGTTATAGTGATACAGTTAGTTTGTGTTATTGGTTCAATATAGCATATCGAGCACTTTCGTTGATGTTGAAGTGCAGGCGATACGCCACTTTCGGGTCCCGGGGGGGGGGGGGGGGGGGGGGGGGGGGGGGAGCAGCTGGCAGCGAAGCAGCCCAGATAAAACTCTTTCTTCATTGTTTGTTGTGTATTCAGTCAAGCGGGTCAAAGTTACAAAGCACTTCACATCTTATTAATCGGCCTAATTTGACTTTACCAGTGCAGTAATACAGTAATCTGTAGAAAAGCACCGTATTTAGGTCAGCCTTCATAGTAAGGCTACATTAAATGTTATAATATTCATCGTGTCCTTTCCACTGATATATTCCTGTCTATTGCTTTCATTTGTATTTAATGTTATTGTGTTTATACTTGTTTCCACACATTTCACAATTTGGGATGAATGAAGTATCTATCTATATATGATATCCATCTATCTATATCTGTCATTCATGATTGTCATATTTTATTATGTAGGATACAGGACTGGAATTATTCTTACTTTTTACTCCACTTCATTTATGCAACAACTTTATTTCATTTTATGATTAGATTGTTTTGCTTGTATCATCCTTTGCAAATACATAGTCACACTGCTGGAAACAGGGCTGTTTCTCTGAGAGACGTAGATACTCACTTATGAGAATATAATGCATTGGTGTATATTAAACTAGCCAACAGTATACAAAGCACTACAAAAGTGTTGTCAATATTAACCATAAACATTTACATTAGTGAAATGACACATCAATCAATGTTTATTTGTATTTTATTTTTCACATACACAGCCTTCATAGTAAGGCTACATTAAATGTTATAATATTCATCGTGTCCTTTCCACTGATATATTCCTGTCTATTGCTTTCATTTGTATTTAATGTTATTGTGTTTATACTTGTTTCCACACATTTCACAATTTGGGATGAATGAAGTATCTATATAACCCCTTGCCCTTATTCCTCCGAGCTTAGCACTTTCTACTTTTGTTGTTATTTTGTTTTACTTGCTCGTAAGCTCTTTGAGCACCAGGAAAAGCGCTTTATAAATGTAATGTATTATTATTATTATTATATATGATATCCATCTATATATCCATATATCTATCTATCTATCTATCTATCTATCTATCTATCTATCTATCTATCTATCTATCTATCTATCGATCTATCTATCTATCGATCTATCTATCTGTACCTGCAAAGTACAGGACTTACATATTGTACATATTATATCAATCCTATAATATTTGTTTCTAACATTTAAAGTGCTTAAAACAAATGTGGGATATTCATTTGATAAAAGTAATTGACAAAGAAATTAACGATTGTCATATTTTATTATGTAGGATACAGAACTGGACTGTAGTCAAGCAAACTTACTTAATAACACATTCCACATACTTGTTCTTTGCGTCAGTGTTTCAATGTTATATTTTATAACCATATCAATTATTAAAACAATTAAAATACATGCCCTACCGTTGATTGTGCACACTTTTGCCTGAAATTAATCTCCCACTGCCAGGCCCACGCACAGTCAATATAAGTAATTATATTAATGCATAGGAATGTAGTGATACTTCTTTATTCTTCTTTTGTATACAATTATAACGGTACATAACAGCGGAAGAAAAGTATACATATTTTTAAAAACGGTTTTGTTTTTTGTGACAGAGATTACAGATCCCCATTGACTGGGAGGCCAGTGGTCATCTGCGTGAGGAACACTGGGAATAGTTGTTCCTGTCTCCCGGAGTCCTCTGAGTGATCAACAGATGGAACACCTTAATGCTAATATTGACCCAATGTTACCATCAGATTCATTTGGAAAGGACATCTACTTGAACACATTACAGTTGGTTCTCTTTACGACTGGAAATTAAGAGCAATGGATCCATGGACTACCAGCAGGCAAAGTATTCAGATACTTGACTGAAGTAAAAGTCTTGCCTTTATAGTCTTACTTAAGTAAAGGTATGTAAGTACTAGCCAAATGGACTTACATTTGAAGTATTCATTATGCTTTAAAAGGTTCTCTATGTGTTAAAACTTTTGATTATATAGCTGCATTAATGTGTATGTGAAAAATAAAATAAAAATAAACATTGATTGATGTGTCATTTCACTAATGTAAATGTTTATGGTTAATATTGACATACGTTTGTAGTGCTTTGTATACTGTTGGCTAGTTTAATATACACCAATGCATTATATCCTCATAAGTGGTTATCTACGTCTCTCAGAGAAACAGCCCTGTTCCCAGCATTGTGACTATGTATTTGCAAAGGATGATACAAGCAAAACAATCTAATCATAAAATGAAATAAAGTTGTTGCATAAATGAAGTGGAGTAAAAAGTAAGAATAATTCCAGTCCTGTATCCTACATAATAAAATATGACAATCATGAATGTCTTTCTTTTTATGAAATCAGTATCCCACATTTGTTTTAAACACTTGCAAATGATATATGCTAGAAACCAATGGATTGATATAATATTTACAATGTAAAGTCCTGTACTCTGCAGGTGCTGGTAAAGAGCAATACAATGACTAAACCTTTCCAACCAAAACAACTAGTTGGTAGGTAGGTACAGGCAGACAGACAGATAGATAGACAGACAGATATAGATAGATGGATATCATATATAGATAGATACTTCATTCATCCCAACTTGTGAAATGTGTGGAAACAAGTATAAACACAATAACATTAAATACAAATGAAAGCAATAGACAGGAATATATCAGTAGAAAGGACACGATGAATATTATAACATGTAATGTAGCCTTACTATGAAGGCTGACCTAAATACGGTGCTTTTCTACAGATTACTTTATTACTGCACTGGTAAAGTCAAATTAGGCCGATTAATAAGATGTGAAGTGCTTTGTAACTTTGACCCGCTTGACTGAATACACAACAAACAATGAAGAAAGAGTTTTATCTGGGCTGCTTCGCTGCCAGCTGCTCCCCCCCCCCCCGGGACCCGAAAGTGGCGTATCGCCTGCACTTCAACATCAACGAAGGTGCTCGATATGCTATATTGAACAAATAACACAAACTAACTGTATCACTATAACATGATGATGAGGGTGATGGTGATGAAGAATGCATCTAACGTTCCGCTGTTCATTATAATACAAAAACAGAGCATTAAACAAACCATCATGCTCTTACTTTGAAATCATGCGGAAATGTAGTCATCAGCGGGCCATCACGTGGTTTCCGAAAATAACCGAGTGACACGAGTAGATTTTAGCCGAGACCGGCGGAAAATATGTCTCAAAATTCCGTGTGTGTAAAAAGACGATCCGCGAACAGAGATTTGAGATCCGTGAACAGAGAGTTGAGATCCGCAAGCGCATTTTTGGTCCACAAATACAAAATGGATTCAGAAATGCCTGACCGAAAGTTGTAAATGTTAAAGAGATATTCACAGATCTTTTTTTTATTTGTGAACATATTTAGCGTATTTGCAGATCCGTTTTACACTTGCAAATGTATTTGTGAGTTTGCAAATCTTTTAAATGCATTTGTGGATGTTGTTTTACATTTACAAATCACATATTTACACACAAATTATTTTTATGTTCACACAAATAATTATGAGACATATCTATGCCCATAATTTTCGGACACTTTTTTCACTTTTCCCCGGTTTTATTATTTATTTATTTTTTGGCTATTTCACCCGGTTTCTCCCGGGGACATTGCCCGGTCTCGGAAACAAAGGGAAAAACAAACAATGGCATAACATATTATTAATATGTCGTAATACATCTATTTATTTTCTTCTCAGAGTGTACCAGAATGGGTAGTTTGTATGTTAGTATTTAAAAAAATCCCCTGCTGGGGGAGAATCCCCCCAGACCCCCTGCTGGGGTTGGGTTTTCAGTACATGTGCCTTTTTATGTTATACAGTTCAGCTTTGATTCCACCATCTCATTAAACCTTATTTAAAAGCATTATTTTGTTCTGTGAAGGGATATAAGGGATATATGCACTGTACTTCATTAATATTGTATACTGCAGAGCAGAGGCGGCGCTAGGGGGTGGCTACTTGGGCTCAAGCCCCGGATGTTTTCTGAAAAGCCCCGGATGTTTCACTTAAAAAAAAAAAAATAATAATTAAATATTTTTTTCTTTTTTTAAATGTCTCGGGAGTAATATGCAGTACCATACAATATATTGTTCAAATATAGCATGATATGTCCCCTTTAAGGTATTATTAAGGTAGGGTTAATGTTGCTCTCAAAGTGCACCAGATTGATGCTTTTAACTTCAATATTTAAAAAAAAAAATCTTCCCGGGGGGAGCATGCCCCCGGACCCCCCTAGAGGAGGCGACGACCCCCCTAAAGGATGTTTGGTCCACCTCCCACTTGTAAAAAAAATAGCACTTTACCCCTGCAACCCCCCCCCCCCCCCCCCCCCCCCCCCCCCCCCAACAACTCCTGGGCTAAGCCCCGGATCTCCTACAATCCTAAATCCGCCTCTGCTGCAGAGCGTATATATTACTGCAGGATCTTTTGTTGAATATATTTGAGTGGTTCAAAATGTCAGGTTGCGATCTATTGACTAAGGAAAACGTGGGTCCCGAGGCCTGACCAGTTGAGAACCACTGATTTAATATATTCATTGCTATCGGGATGTTAAGAGCATTCCATGGAATATAACAAAAAGTGTTTCTGAAGTGAATTACCTACCCCACCTTTAAGTAGCATTTTTAAAACAGCACTTTAACTTGTAATTGAGTATTGTTAAGGTTGTGTTACCATTTCTACTCAAGCAAAGGATCTGAGCACTTCTTCCATCACTAATGTATTGAAATGTATTGTGGAAGTTGTGTTCCAGAATGGATTTACTAAGTGGGAAGAGGAGGCAGCTTTAAGCCGTCTGTGGCTATTGTTGCTTCATAATGACTGATGAAGAGACAGCATGCAAGGCACCTTTTCTGAAGATGACGTCCCCCAAAGACTCATGGGAGTTAGCGGAGCTCTGCTTCATGGCGGAGAAGGTGCTGCCGTCTGAGATCTGAAGCACCTGAGCCTCCGTCAGCGTGTAGCCGAAGAAGGAGGAGATCTGACGGATGCCATCGCTCAGGTCCTGCAGGACAGGAACCACATTGCAGGTCACCTATTGTGCAAAATCCTCTTCTTCATGTCTCTTCTACATCAACATGTGTCCCCTCTTCTTCATGTCTCTTCTACATCAACATGTGTCCCCTCTTCTCCATGTCTCTTCTACATCAACATGTGTCCCCTCTTCTCCATGTCTCTTCTACATCAACATGTGTCCTCTCTTCTTCATGTCTCTTCTACATCAACATGTGTCCCCTCTTCTCCATGTCTCTTCTACATCAACATGTGTCCCCTCTTCTCCATGTCTCTTCTACATCAACATGTGTCCCCTCTTCTTCATGTCTCCTCTACATCAACATATGTCCCCTCTTCTTCATGTCTCTTCTACATCAACATGTGTCCCCTCTTCTTCATGTCTCCTCTACATCAACATATGTCCCCTCTTCTTCATGTCTCTTCTACATCAACATGTGTCCTCTCTTCTTCATGTCTCTTCTACATCAACATGTGTCCCCTCTTCTCCATGTCTCTTCTACATCAACATGTGTCCTCTCTTCTTCATGTCTCTTCTACATCAACATGTGTCCCCTCTTCTCCATGTCTCTTCTACATCAACATGTGTCCTCTCTTCTTCATGTCTCTTCTACATCAACATGTGTCCCCTCTTCTCCATGTCTCTTCTACATCAACATGTGTCCTCTCTTCTCCATGTCTCTTCTACATCAACATGTGTCCCCTCTTCTTCATGTCTCCTCTACATCAACATATGTCCCCTCTTCTTCATGTCTCTTCTACATCAACATGTGTCCCCTCTTCTTCATGTCTCCTCTACATCAACATATGTCCCCTCTTCTTCATGTCTCTTCTACATCAACATGTGTCCCCTCTTCTCCATGTCTCTTCTACATCAACATGTGTCCTCTCTTCTTCATGTCTCTTCTACATCAACATGTGTCCCCTCTTCTTCATGTCTCTTCTACATCGTGTGTGATCTACCTGTTTCAGCTCCTCGTAGGTGACGATCATCACGTTTGGGTCGACCATCCTCTTCTCCCAGGCCAGAGCGTGGTCAAAGTACGACCCCCAGGCAACTACACACACACACACACACACACACACACGCACGCACGCACGCACGCACACAGACAGACAGACAGACAGACAGACAGACAGACAGACAGACAGACAGACAGACAGACAGACAGACAGACAGACAGACAGACAGACAGACAGACAGACAGACAGACAGACAGACAGACAGACAGACAGACAGACAGACAGACAGACAGACAGACAGACAGACAGACAGACAGACAGACAGACAGACAGACAGACAGACAGACAGACAGACAGACAGACAGACAGACAGACAGACAGACAGACAGACAGACAGACAGACAGACAGACAGACAGACAGACAGACAGACAGACAGACAGACAGACAGACAGACAGACAGACAGACAGACAGACAGACAGACAGACAGACAGACAGACAGACAGACAGACCACACACACACACACACACACACACACACACACACACACACACACACACACACACACACACACACACACACACACACACACACACACACACACACACACACACACACACACACACACACACACACACACACACACACACACACACACACACACACACACACACACACACACACACACACACACACACACAAAAGCCAGACTCAGGGACGATAGAGAATCTGACAGAGAACATATAAATACAATTGGGTAAATATTTGACACAGCTGATTGAGTAGTTTTAGGAGTGGAAGACAAATGGCTGGAAGTGTGGCACATGTCAGAGACACACGTGTTGCAATGATCTGTGAGTAGCTGGCATTGAGACAAAGAAAGTAGAAGGTTCACCTCACAGTAACCTATTTAATAACTAGATGTCATGATTGTGATGTCAATGAATGTCCAACATGTGTGACCTTTCTCCTGTAATCGATAACTTTTACATTGGTACTTTTGAACCCTGGGTTTTTAGACGTTAGTTATCAGTGCATGTTCTGATAAGCTGCCCTCCTTTGCCCCGAGAAGGCGTGAGAAGCATTTTAACTCGTACTTTACGAGTGTTTGATGCAGTAAACTCAACAGTGGGTCTTTGGATTTAAAGGCGTGCAACAGCTTCCTCAGTGGAACAAGCTGAGTCGCTTTTTTTCTCAGAATGTGACTTTTTTTTCTCCGTTTTCCCCCAAAATGTCACTTTTTTTTTTCTTGACTTTTTTCTCAGAATTTGACTTTTTTTCTTCAAAATATGCCTTTTTCTTAGAATGTCCCCTTTTCTCAGAATTTTTTTTTTTTGTCCGTTTTTTTTGTTCAAAATGTCACTTTCCCCCCCAGAATTTCGCTTTTCTTTTTAAATTATTTTGTGACATTTTCACTGAAGAGACTTGCAATGACTTGCCCTATACTTCTGCTTTCAGACGTAGTTAATTATGAAGTTATTACCCTATCAGATAATAATCCAAAGCAGAGGCAATAATGCAATATAATTATTATATTATTTTATATATATTCAATATTTATATATGTATTTTTATATAGTCTTAAAGTTACAACCGGCCCTTTGAGTGCAACCATAATTCCTACGAGGCCCGTGATGAAATTGAGTTTGACACCCCTGCTTTAGCCCCTTGTTGCAGGTTAAGTGTTTAATGATGACTTGACTTATTGCACTCAGCAACCTCTTTGTATCATGGCTGAACTTTAATCCCATGTGGTCTAATGGATTTTTACGGCCCGTCCACACAGTGGCGTGCGTTGAAGCTTCCAACGCTTCTGCCGGTAGGAGTGCTTGATCAGCAAATGATTATCTATAAATGTTTTTCTCAGTCAAGTCATGCATGTGTTTTCTCACCGTCTCCGCTCATGAAGTTGGAGTAGAAGGAGTCCCAGGACTCTGAGGGCAGCACCGGGTTGTTGTTGGAGAAATGATAAAACGAGACCAGCGTGTCTTTAGGGTTCCTGAAGATCACCAGTATCTGAAACACACGCAACACCAATTAAAACAAACATTTTAGTTTTAAATGGAATCTATTAATAATAAGTCAATGAAAAAGGGGGAAATAAATCAACTATGATGTCAAAAAGGAGAGATAAATATAATTAAATTGAAAAGGATAGTAATAATTGATTTTCTTCTATCTTTGGGATATTTCTAAAAAGGCAAAATAGTGATTTTAATTATATTCTATTTTCTATTTTAATAGTCATACGTATTTATTTCATTCAAACTCAATCAAGCGGTGTTTCCTATTTGAAAAAAATCATAACTATCAAAAAGATAATTATAAAACAGAACCTTTTGTGAATTCACAATAAATAGATTTTGTATTTTAAGTTAATTCATTGCAAGAAGGATAACCTGATGAAGAATAGCGATGTATTTTGAAAGCCACTTCTACATCCATCACGTCTTCATGTGTTTCCCCTTTGAGGATTGAAGTAACCTCTCTCTCTTTCACGGTTTTCCTTTTAGAGTTTCTATTTGTGTACCTGCAGACTTTTTAAAACTTACTTTAGTTTTCTTTTCATCGAAGGAGGCGGGGATGTTGTCGGGATGAAGGTGAGTCCCCAGAAACCTCCGAGAGGGAGCCGCCTCCACCTCCTGAGGACAGAGCGGGACAAAAACATTATTACATACTTACAAAAACACCTTTTATATGCATGCTGGTAGACAGCATGAGATATCATTTGAAATGCATCTAAATACATGTACTATGGTTCTGTAGTTAAAGTCACATTTGAAGTATACTTTGACTTATCTTGAGTATTTTTTTCACACTTTATGAAGCTTTCTACTTATCCTCCATTATATTTGAGACAACTATTGTAGTACTTTTTACTTTACATGCATCCAACTTCTTAAGGTTCTAGCTAGTTCAATAATAATGTATAATATTTGGTTACAAATAAAGCCATCCAGCGGTATTCAAATAACCTTTACCGAGCTGAACATTGAAGTGATGAACACATGAATGGATCAATAACTAAAACACAATCATTTAAAACATATGATTCTTGAATAGGCCTTAACTCATTATGATTACTTTTACTTTTGGTACTTCAAGTATATTTTGATGCTAATACTTTTGTTCTTTTACTTTAGAAAGATTTTGAATACAGGACTTTTCCATTGTTAGTATTTTCCCAATAACGTGTAGCTAATCTTACTCAAATACAACATATGATTACATCTGCCATGACTGATCACTTGTCATTCTCCTTCAATAGGGCCAGGCCTAAAATGACTATTTGTTCGAGGTTAAGGGAAGATTAAGAAAGAAATATTTACTGATGGTGGGAAACAGGATTCAAACAAAGGTTGTCAGAGTCCCACCCTTGTTATTGTTAATTTACCCTTAACAGGCAAGGCAAGGCAAGGCAAGGCAAGGCAAGGCAAGGCAAGGCAAGGCAAGGCAAGGCAAGGCAAGGCAAGGCAAGGCAAGGCAAGGCAAGGCAAGGCAAGGCAAGGCAAGGCAAGGCAAGGCAAGGCAAGTTTATTTATATAGCACTTTTCAACACAAGGCAATTCAAAGTGCTTTACAAAAAATGAAAGACATTAAGCATTAAAAAAGAAAAGCTAATAAAATTAAAATTAAAAGGAAAAATACATGGATAAAAGTTACAGTGCAGTCTAAAATATGAATAGTTCAATTAAACATTAAAAGAAAAAGTACATGGATAAAAGTTACAGTGCAGTTTAAGATATGAATAGTTCAATTAAAAGCAGCGACAAAAGAAAAGTCTTCAGCCTGGATTTAAAAGTAGTCAGAGTTGCAGCGGACCTGCAGGTTTCTGGGAGTTTGTTCCAGATATCTGGAGCATAATAACTGAACGCTGCTTCTCCATGTTTAGTTCTGACTCTGGGGACAGAAAGCTGACCAGTCCCTGAAGACCTGAGAGATCTGGATGGTTCATCATTTAGCAGGAGGTCAGAAATGTATTTTGGGCCTAAACCATTCAAAGCTTTATAAACCAGCAGCAGTATTTTTGAAATATATTCTTTGACACGCAGGAAGCCAGTGTAAAGACTTCAGAACAGGAGTGATGTGATCCACTTTCTTAGTGTTAGTGAGGACTCGAGCAGCGGCGTTCTGAATCAGCTGCAGCTTTCTAATAGATGTTTTAGTGAGACCTGTGAAGACACCATTGCAGTAGTCCAGTCTACTGAAGATAAAGGCATGGACAAGTGTTTCCAAATCCTGCTGTGACATTAGTCTTTTAATCCTAGATATATTCTTTAGGTGAGAGTAGGCTGATTTAGTAACTGTTTTAATGTGACTGTTGAAACTCAGGTCAGAGTCCATGACTACACCTAGATTTCTGGCTTTATCTGTTGTTCTGAACATTGCAGACTGAAGCTCAGTGCTAACTTTTATACGTTCTGCCTTGGCTCCAAAAACCATTACCTCAGTTTTATCTTTGTTTAATTGGAGAAAGTTCTGACACATCCAGTCATTGATTTGTCCAATGCACTTACTCAGTGTTTGAATTGGAGCATAGTCTCCTGGTGAAATTGTTACGTAAATGTGTGTGTCATCTGCATAGCTATGGTAACTTATTTTGTTGTTCTTCATTATCTGAGCCAGTGGTAGCATGTAGATGTTAAAGAGAAGAGGCCCCAAGATGGAGCCTTGAGGTACCCCACATGTCATATTTTTCAACTCAGATGTGTATTTACCTATAGAAACAAAGTTGTTTCTATCCTTTAAGTAGGATTCAAACCAATTTAGAACTGTTTCCGAAAGTCCCACCCAGTTTTCCAGTCGGTCTAGTAATATGCTGTGGTCAACAGTGTCAAACGCAGCACTGAGATCTAATAATACTAACACTGAAGTTCTGCCACTGTCTGTGTTTAAGTGGATGTCATTAAAGACCTTTACAAGAGCAGTCTCAGTGCTGTGGTTTGGACGAAAGCCTGACTGGAACACATCAAAACAGTCATTTAAATGCAAGAAATTACTCAACTGTTGAAAAAACAACCAAAAGTCACGCAATATTACGTCCTGTAGTTTTAGAAACTGTTAACTTTATTTTTAATAATTTAACTGTCATTTATACATGTTCATCTCTTACGAATAAAGTCTCTCGTTCTCCAATTTGAAACCTGTGTAAAGTACCTCGGCCATCATTGTGACTTCTTTTGTGTTTAAAAAGAAAAATCCATCTACAACATTTTATAGCAACAGCTTTCCTGGGTAAAGCAGTACATATATATGAAGTTTACTGACATGTAACTGCAGTACATATATATCCAGTTTACTGACATGTTACTGCAGTACATATATATCCAGTTTACTGACATGTTACTGCAGTACATATATATCCAGTTTACTGACATGTAACTGCAGTACATATATATCCAGTTTACTGACATGTTACTGCAGTACATATATATCCAGTTTACTGACATGTTACTGCAGTACATATATATCCAGTTTACTGACATGTTACTGCAGTACATATATATGAAGTTTACTGACATGTAACTGCAGTACATATATATCCAGTTTACTGACATGTTACTGCAGTACATATATATATAAAGTTTACTGACATGTAACTGCAGTACATATATATCCAGTTTACTGACATGTAACTGCAGTACATATATATCCAGTTTACTGACATGTTACTGCAGTACATATATATGAAGTTTACTGACATGTAACTGCAGTACATATCTAGTTTACTGACATGTTACTGCAGTATATATATATAAAGTGTACTGACATGTAACTGCAGTACATATATATCCAGTTTACTGACATGTTACTGCAGTACATATATATGAAGTTTACTGACATGTTACTGCAGTACATATATATCCAGTTTACTGACATGTTACTGCAGTACATATATATGAAGTTTACTGACATGTAACTGCAGTACATATCTAGTTTACTGACATGTTACTGCAGTATATATATATATATATAAAGTGTACTGACATGTAACTGCAGTACATATATATCCGGTTTACTGACATGTTACTGCAGTACATATATATCCAGTGTACTGACATGTTACTGCAGTACATATATATCCAGTGTACTGACATGTTACTGCAGTACATATATATCCAGTTTACTGACATGTTACTGCAGTACATATCCAGTTTACTGACATGTTACTACTGCAGTACATATATATCCAGTTTACTGACATGTTACTGCAGTACATATATATGAAGTTTACTGACATGTAACTGCAGTACATATATATCCAGTTTACTGACATGTTACTACTGCAGTACATATATATATATATATATATCCAGTTTACTGACATGTTACTGCAGTACATATATATCCAGTTTACTGACATGTTACTGCAGTACATATATATCCAGTTTACTGACATGTTACTGCAGTACATATATATATATAACGTTTACTGACATGTTACTGCAGTACATATATATATATAACGTTTACTGACATGTTACTGCAGTACATATATATGAAGTTTACTGACATGTAACTGCAGTACATATATATCCAGTTTACTGACATGTTACTGCAGTACATATATATCCAGTTTACTGACATGTTACTGCAGTACATATATCCAGTTTACTGACATGTTACTGCAGTACATATATATATATAACGTTTACTGACATGTTACTGCAGTACATATATATGAAGTTTACTGACATGTAACTGCAGTACATATATATCCAGTTTACTGACATGTTACTACTGCAGTACATATATATATATATATATCCAGTTTACTGACATGTTACTGCAGTACATATATATCCAGTTTACTGACATGTTACTGCAGTACATATATATCCAGTTTACTGACATGTTACTGCAGTATATATCCAGTTTACTGACATGTTACTGCAGTACATATATATCCAGTTTACTGACATGTTACTGGCAGTACATATATATCCAGTTTACTGACATGTTACTGCAGTACATATATATATATATTAACGTTTACTGACATGTTCTGCAGTACATATATATCCAGTTTACTGACATGTTACTGGCAGTACATATCCAGTTCACTGACATGTTACTGCAGTACATATATATGAAGTTTACCGACATGTTACTGCAGTACATATATATGAAGTTTACTGACATGTAACTGCAGTACATATATATCCAGTGTACTCACATGTTACTGCAGTACATATATATGAAGTTTACTGACATGTAACTGCAGTACATATATATCCAGTTTACTGACATGTTACTGCAGTACATATATATGACCTTGACATGTTACTGCAGTACATATATATCCAGTTTACTGACATGTTACTGCAGTACATATATATCCAGTTTACTGACATGTTACTGCAGTACATATATATCCAGTTTACTGACATGTTACTGCAGTACATATATATCCAGTTTACTGACATGTAACTGCAGTACATATATATCCAGTTTACTGACATGTTACTGCAGTACATATATATGAAGTTTACTGACATGCAACTGCAGTACATATATATCCAGTTTACTGACATGTTACTGCAGTACATATATATGAAGTTTACTGACATGTAACTGCAGTACATATCTAGTTTACTGACATGTTACTGCAGTATATATATATAAAGTGTACTGACATGTAACTGCAGTACATATATATCCAGTTTACTGACATGTTACTGCAGTACATATATATGAAGTTTACTGACATGTTACTGCAGTACATATATATCCAGTTTACTGACATGTTACTGCAGTACATATATATGAAGTTTACTGACATGTAACTGCAGTACATATCTAGTTTACTGACATGTTACTGCAGTATATATATATATATATATATATATATAAAGTGTACTGACATGTAACTGCAGTACATATATATCCGGTTACTGACATGTTACTGCAGTACATATATATCCAGTGTACTGACATGTTACTGCAGTACATATATATCCAGTTCACTGACATGTTACTGCAGTACATATATATCCAGTGTACTGACATGTTACTGCAGTACATATCCAGTTTACTGACATGTTACTGCAGTACATATATATGAAGTTTACTGACATGTAACTGCAGTACATATATATCCAGTTTACTGACATGTTACTGCAGTACATATATATCCAGTGTACTGACATATTACTGCAGTACATATCCAGTTTACTGACATGTTACTGCAGTACATATATATCCAGTGTACTGACATGTTACTGCAGTACATATATATGAAGTTTACTGACATGTAACTGCAGTACATATCTAGTTTTACTGACATGTTACTGCAGTACATATATATCCAGTTTACTGACATGTTACTGCAGTACATATATATCCAGTTTACTGACATGTTAATGCAGTACATATCCAGTTTACTGACATGTTACTGCAGTACATATATATGAAGTTTACTGACATGTAACTGCAGTACATATATATCCAGTTTACTGACATGTTACTGCAGTACATATATATCCAGTGTACTGACATATTACTGCAGTACATATCCAGTTCACTGACATGTTACTGCAGTACATATATATATCCAGTGTACTGACATGTTACTGCAGTACATATATATGAAGTTTACTGACATGTAACTGCAGTACATATCTAGTTTACTGACATGTACTGCAGTACATATATATCCAGTTTACTGACATGTTACTGCAGTACATATATATCCAGTTTACTGACATGTTACTGCAGTACATATCCAGTTTACTGACATGTTACTGCAAGTACATATATATGAAGTTTCTGACATGACATGTAACTGCAGTACATATATATCCAGTTTACTGACATGTTACTGCAGTACATATATA